>NC_068369.1:2597664-2750990 GCF_020536995.1 Dreissena polymorpha
GGAGATAATGGCCATTTTTCTGATGTTATATTTAGCATTACTATGAATATTACTACGGTAGAGATAATGATGATGACCAATTATCCCCATCGGTAATTGCAAACACAGAATAAAACATCATCAGTGTTTGTGAATTAAACAGTCAATTATTTTAATTTTCTACTTGTAAAACTTTAACATGATTATTATTTGGATTTGTTATCTATTCCCTTTTCACCTAAAAGTGTTGGTCAATGCCCAAACTGTAAAAAATGTAAGTGTACATCATTTGAAATTGTTGTAATTCAAGCATATGTAGAAGAAATGCAATATGTTACATTATGAAGACAAGAAAATATATATTTTAAGAAAAAAAGTGAAAGGTGATGTCACGATAATATCTTATACATTGGGAATATTAGGTGACAAGATTGTTTGCATCTATGAAACATTGATGAAGAATGTTACCTGTGTTTTATAAATGTTGTATGAAGGGAAGGAGGTAGATTTTTGTGGTAGGCTTAGATAATTCTGTGTTTGATAAGGTTCACTTTATGTTCCCCATATATTTCACAATGTCATTTGTTGTGAACTTAACACATTACTGTTGTGATACAAGAAAACAAGTGATATCATATTTCTTTGCACTCATAATGTCCTGTTGGGTGTCCATCCATCCTTCTTGCCATCCATCTGTTGAATTTTCCTATGTGTCACACTTACAGATACATGTAACTATAAAATGATTGCTTCTAAAAGTCTGAAAATTACTTTACACAGATATTTACCAGTATGTGAGGTTGCACACCTCCATTCTGTGGTACTTAAGTTTTGTCCATGTCTGTATTTGGTTTAGATGTTTTTGACACAACTGAACTTTAAATATAATGGTTCGTTAAACAAAAAGGTTTGCGGCTAAGTACCTAAAAATTAATTGCTGCCATAGGGCTGAAACTTTATTTAAATATTATTACTTCTAAATATTGGATTAATTTTTCCATGTAAGTTTTGTCTTCAAACAAAAGAGGAATGTGCTCTCTTTAGTGTCCTATCAACAACAATGTCTAGTTTTATTATATTTATATTTCATTTAATTAAGTCTATGGTCCTAATTGTAATCATGATATCACCTCAGTCATCTTTTAAGTGACTTTCAAAATAAAGTCTGAAAAACACCTAGTTAAGGTTCAACCCAGAAATTCTAGGAAACTTAATGATATTAATTGCATTATGAGTTTCTTCTTTGAAAAATAATTAGGTTTCCTTTTTTTGTGCAAGCACTTTGTCACTTGCCTTGACCCTTTACCACTTAGATACAGATTTTGACGTGTTTGAAGTCCCCTTTGAAAGTTAAATTCAATAAAGTTTCTTACTAAACCCAAGTTTTAAGGGTTTCAGTTCCAACCCTTTTTTGATACTGATGAGCAGCAAACAGCATAAAACCTGAACAGACTGCGAGTTACTCGCAGGCTGTTCTGGTTTTATGCTGTTAGCACATAGCCATTTTCACTTAGCTTTTAAGTTGGAAAGGGTTAATGTAAGACTATCAGAGGTTGTCAAGAATTTCATTTTTATGCCCCCGGTAGGGTGGCATATAGCAGTTGAACTGTCCGTCAGTATGTCAGTCAGTCAGTCTGTCCGTCCGTCCGAAAAATTTAACATTGGCCATAACTTTTTCACTATTGAAGATAGCAACTTGATATTTGGCATGCATGTGTATCTCATGAGCTGAACATTTTGAGTGGTGAAAGGTGAAGGTCAAGGTCATCCTTCAAGGTCAAATGTCTAATATATGGCGTCTGTCTGTCCGTCCAAAACTTTATCATTGGCCATAACTTTTTCAATATTGAAGATAGCAACTTGATATTTGGCATGCATGTGCATCTCACGGAGCTGTAACATTTTGAGTGGTGAAAGGTCAAGGTCAAGGTCATCCTCCTTTAAGTCAAATGTCAAATATATGGCGTCTGTCCGTCCGAAAACTTTAACATTGGCCATGCTTTTTTAATATTGAAGATAGCAACTTGATATTTGGCATGCATGTGTATCTCATGGAGCTGCACATTTTGAGTGGTGGAAGTCTAGGTCAAGGTCATCCTACAAGGTCAAAGGTAAAAAACAAACAACAACAAAAAAACATTTTTTTAAAGCGGCATTCTCATGAAGCTGCACTTTTGAGTGGTAGAAGTTCAAGGTCAAGGTCATCCTTCAAGGTCAAAGGTAAAAAAAAAAAAAAACAAAAAAACAAACAGCAGTGTTCTCATGAAGCTGCACATTTGAGTGGTGAAAGTTCAAGGTCAAGGTCATCCTTCAAGGTCAAAGGTCAAAAAAAATAATTTCAATCGGGATTCTCATGAAGCTGCACAATTTGAGTGGTGGAAGTTCAAGGTCAAGGTCATCCTTCAAGGTCAAAAGTAAAAAATATTAAAAAAATTTGCATAGCGGTGTTTTCATGAAGCTGCACATTTTGAGTGGTGGAAGTTCAAGGTCAAGGTCATCCTTTCAAGGTAAAAGGTCAGGTTTTTTTTTTTTTTTCAAAGCGGCGCAATAGGGGGCATTGTGTTTCTGACGAACACATCTCTTGTTGAGTTTCATTTTTCATATTTGTCATAATAAAGCTATCTTCAGAGAAATTATTCTTAAGAATAACTGGCTGCAAACAACATAAATATATTTGAGTAGTAATATATGGTTGTTATATTAGTTATTATTGTACAAGAATGAATTCCTGTGGATTATGACTAACAAAATTGCATGACTTTTTTAGCCTTATCAACATTCCTGGTCTCGACTTGTCTGTGTTTGTTATAACAAATGAAAACTCTTATTTCTGTCATAGTAAATATGCATTGTAAAAGTCTTATACTTGTTATTCTTGCATTATATATGTGTCATATATGCACATTGCTTATACTTGTTAAACTGTATGTGTGTCATATATGCACATGTTTAATACTGGTACAACTGTGTGTAGGTGTCAAACATGTACATATTCAACTTGTCTTAAGTTCAACATGAGATTTGTGATCTGTTCTTCACTAAATGATGTTTTTAAGACATGTGCAATGGTTTGTGACATCAAATAAAAGATCCCTAACATATGTGCCTTATTAGTATGTATGAACATCAATTTTAGGCTAAATAGTAGCAAAACATGGTCTAGGTTTGGGCTCAGACTGAAGTTTGCCGTATTAACCTATTATACAGTTTGTGGTTGTTTAAAGTAACTGTTGACTCTTGGAAACAAAAGCATAAAATAAAGAAACATGTTTATTTTAGCAAGATTTTGACCAGCATAAATAAAAACTTATAAAGACGAGTTTTACGAAGTTTATGAAAGCATTTCTTTGATTATTTAAGGATTTTATCTAGCTAGCTGACATCAATAAATCAAATTCTGCACAATGTTTGTATAAAAAAATACAATAGAACATTGAAAATGGAACATAAAAAAACTGTACAAAAATGTCCTTGGCTTTCAAGACATGACATGTTGTTAACTTTCTTATATATGACAGTTAAAAAATCATTATTCATAATTATATTTTTTACAAAAAAAAAAAATATTGCAGAATTGTTCTTTAAATTTGTCTTCTGGATTTGTCTGCAGGCAGAGAAAGTTGCTGAGGAGGTAGTAACTGCAGTAAGCAACATCAAAGAAAAGGTTGAAAAACTGAGGTCTGCAAAAGAGAGTAAAACCAGGGTAATTTTATGCTTCTTGTAATTTAAATGTGAGGCATTTCATAGCAAAACCAAGTTTATTAACTTTCAACAAGTGTCGTCCCAGATCAGCGTGTTTAGTCTGGATTAGCTTATCCAGGACTTCACCTTTTAGCTACAGTGTATTTAAATTATAGTTGGAAAAGACTGACTTAAAACTGAAAAGACGCTTATGGGGAGGACATTTTTATGTCTCAAAGTTTTAATTGTCTATTGTCTAGTGTCCCTTTTAGATGTGGCTAAGCAGCAGTAAACAAACTGTGGTTTTGTTCAAGATACAATGCACTCATGTTTATGTTATATGGTTTAAAATTATGATTAACACTAGAAATAAAAGCTTAACAAATAATTAAATACGTTGACTTTTCATAGTATTTTAAAAATGTTAAAGATTATTTTTAGGCCTACATTATAATGTCTGCGACAAATTTTCTTACGAAAATAAAAGATAAAATATTAATTTGCCCATCAATAGAAAAAGCGTGATTTGTCCGCCCGGCGTGATGAGACAGTCAAACAGATGGCTGAGTCGGAGAAGAAGTTTGATGAAAGGAAGACCAAGCTGGAACCCCACCATAGACAACTCACGGTACATGGTTGTTGTTTAGCTCGGCTGCTTTCGGAGAAAACCCGAGGTATTGTCATAGCCAGCTTGTCATGTCGTCCGCGTCGTGCTTAAACCTTAACATTTTGTCAAGGTTTTGAACATCTGCTATAAAATCAAAGTGCTTCCACCTACAACTTTGAAACTTCATATGTAGCTGCACCTTGATGAGTTCTACATGCCTCACCCATATTTGGGTCACTAGGTCAAAGGTCAAGGTCACTGTGACCTCTAAAAAAAAAAAAAAAATATTTTCTGACAAGCTTTCATTTATTAAAAATGCACCAGCAGCCGAGCGTTGGCACCCATTATGCGGTGCTCTTGTTGTTATAGGAACTACACTGTTCATGGGTTATTTATTTATTTTTAATATGAAGTGAAACAGCTTACTTGACAGACTCAAGCAATGAAACAAAAGAGCATAAGTATAACAACAAAAGACCCTTGATTTCATGCTGGATTGAACCTAGGCTGTTACCACCGTGCTCAAATGCTAATGACTTACTCTTGTCTATTGGGACATTTATTGTAAATGGCAATTGTTTACTATTGGTTTACGCTCCATTCATAAATTAACATCTGTCTGTCTGCTATGTGCAAAACTGGATCCTGTAATTTCTCTATTAAAACTTCAGATACATGGTACGCTAATACATTTTAGTTTACGCATGACCCTTTTGTTCAATAAAGGTCAAATTTCAGATCACTATTACTTTAAATAGAAAAAAATTTAAATTGATATTGTTATAAAAAAAATTCAATATGATATGATGATGAAACTATTTTGGGCAATATGTTTGCATATGGTCTGTCTGTTCATCTATATACAAAAACTGAGATGACTGAAAAAGTGCATGAGATATGATCCTGATACATTGCGTACATATTATTGATAATATTGTTATCAGGATTATGCATGAGCCTTAATTTGTTCTCATGTCTAATGTCAGGAAACTGTTACCAAGAACAGAAATATACTCAATTCTGCAATGAATTGACAAGTACATGAGATAGTACATGTACAATGGATTTATTTAATTTCGTTTATGTGGATTCTTTAAAATTGGCATATTCAGTGGATCTTTAATTTGTAGATTTCTATTTTTTTTTAAATAAACTCTAAAAACAATTCTTGTATGTTCATTTTCATTAAAGTGTAAGCAGACTCATAAAAAACCAAAAAATAAGTCTCAATTGTTAATATTTGTTTCACAATATATTCTTAAATTAGATTACAATGGTATATATTTAAATATATTAAATGTAAACTTTGTGACAACATTTTCTTATGAAGTCCAAACATCTAAGAAATGGTAAAACAAACAAATGTTTGCTGAGGCAAATAGACATTGGATTTTATTATGAAACTTTAAACCCTTTGCATGCTGGGAAATTTGTCGTCTGCTAAAATGTTGTCTGCTGAATTTCTAAAATTAGCATTTCTTCTTCAATTTGTTTTTTTCATAATCAGAATAGCAAACAGTTTGGATCCTG
The DNA here is from genome assembly GCF_020536995.1 of Dreissena polymorpha. Classification (NCBI taxonomy): domain Eukaryota; kingdom Metazoa; phylum Mollusca; class Bivalvia; order Myida; family Dreissenidae; genus Dreissena; species Dreissena polymorpha. Next base: position 2,603,462 of record NC_068369.1, read on the forward strand.
ATGAGACGCCACGTTCTATGGCATCTCATCTGGATCTAAACTGTTTGCATAGGCCTTTAAAATTCGGTTCCCGCACTGAAAGGGTTAATATACTATCAGGTCAGCGGCAATATAAAACAAATTCACAATTTCCAATTGATAGTTGTTTTTAATTAAGGCACTTCTGTATTGCTTACAATTCTTTTAATATAGGAAAAATGAAACTGTTCATTTACTCTATATAACTGATCTACATAATATAATATATGAACAGTTTTCCCAAAAGTTGTGCATTTCAAAGCCATATTTGTTTTAACATTTATTCTTATTTAACAAAAAATCTATGTTTGTTACCTTATCTAAATTGTCATTTGTACAACATGTATTTTTTAGGGAGACCTGCTTAACGTGAAGAAGAGGATTGACCACATTGAGTGGAAGTCGGATGTGATGAGGAACCAGATGGGAGACATGGACAAGTCCCAGGGCATGATGGACCGCCTCCTGGCCAGCTCAGAGATTGCAATAACGACTCTCACGTAAGCTCTAGTGGCACACATTTGAGTAACACTCTGGTTAAAAGGGGCTTAGTTCATGTGCATGAAGTGTTGTTCAAGATTAGAGGGTGCAGTGCGCACATGCAAATCTGGGATGACACTTTCTGCTTTTGTGGAATTTTCTGTTTAAAGGAAGTCTCTTCTAATGGAGAATCTGGTCAAAGCGGAAAGTGTCGTCCTTAATCTGTGATGACACTTTACACTCATTCATAATTTAAGCCCTGTTTTTTTTCAGAGCAAGGCTCATTTTATTTTGTATTGCATTATGTTTAAGCATTTCATAGCTTTTTTCTTCATTTCATCAGAGTAATAATTGGCGCTTTGCAATGACACAATTTGGCTGCTTGTTTAGGAAAAAGTAAAACTGTTATGAATATTTACATGTCACTTTGCATAGATAGTGGATTCTTTAGGATATGAAAAACAGGTCATGTAGGTAGATAATCCATTCAGAACGAAGTGTTTAGGTGAAAATGCAAACATGTAATTTAAGTCTTTTGAAGGACAAAAATTGCTAAGCTAGCATTTATAGGCAGTCATTTTATTTGGTTGTAAACTGTATAATCTTTTAAGAGGATGCAATGACAAGCTCACATAGCTCTATAAACAGACATTTTATTCTGAAGTTAATCATACAGTTTTTTTAAGGACCGCAAATACTAAACCGATGTATTCTTTATAGGCAGAATTATTGATGTGTATTATAATACCTTACATGACCATTCATTTCATAGGGTGAGCCTCACATGGAGCTGAAAAAGGTACATTGGAAAGCCAGAATTCAAATAGTGTGAAACTGCAAAGTTACCATAACCCTTTCCCACTCAGAAGCAAAGTGAACATGGCTATGTGCAAACAGCTTAACCAGAACAGTCAGCGAGTAACTCACAGTCTGTTTAGGTTTTATGCTGTTTGCTGCTCATCAGTATCTAAGGGTTGGAAATGAAGCCTTTAAAACTTGAATATAGTAAGAAAAGTCTTTAATCAAATGTAACTTTATAATGGACTACAAATGCTTCAAAATACGTTTCTGAGTGATAAAGGGTTAAGCATCTAGCTAATCTGGGGATGTTACTTAATGCACATGCATTTAGCACTGCTTGCCCTGATTGAGGCTCTCATATGAGTATTTTGACTGGTCTTGGATTAACCCATTTATGCCTAGTGGACTCTCCCGACCTTCTAAATTGGATCAATTTATTTCCAAAATTAGAGATGTCTAGTATATTTATTTCTATATTAAGGATATTTCTTACAGAAATTCCTTTAAGCAAACAGCGCAGACCCTGATGAGACGCCGCATCATGCGGCGTCTCATCTGGGTCTATGCAGTTTGCCAAGGCCTTTTTCTAGACGCTAGGCATAAATGGGTTAATAATTGTTGATGTTGTTTCAGTGACCAGCTGGGGGAGCTTGATCTACAGCTACAGGCTGCACAGAAAGTGGAGGATGACTTGAAACTGCACTTTAACAGCATTAACAGTAAGTGTTGCCTCTCTGATATACTTGATTGTAAGTTGCAGGAGATTGTCCTGTTCTTATTTGAGTATACCCATCTACCCCCATAAGAACTTAAGAATTCATACTGGATCAATATATAACTGTCTGTCTGTATGTCTGTCTGTCTGTCAGTAATCTTTTTAAGTATCATATTTGGTATTGACAATTGTACGTTGTCCTTCTTAGTTTCATCAATTATTAACCTGTTGTCAAAACTGGTTGCACCCAGGGGGTCCAATACTATAAATAGACTTGAAAGGCAAAATAACTTTATTTATCTCTGAAACCACAAGCTTTAATATTTGATATGTAACATGGTATTGTGGTGCTGTAGAGATTCAAATAATGCCCCTATGGTCAAAACTGACCACCCCCATGGTCATTTTTTCTTTGTTACAACTTTCTGCACATTACTTTATGCAGCATCAGGAGCTTTTTGTCACTACTGTGGCAAAGTTAATTTCCTTTTTTTCTGATATGTATGTTTAAATTTTCCTACTGTTTATCTGTTTACTATTTTATTCTCTTACTTTTCTCCTTATCTGCAACAGTGCAAAAAGCATGTTTTCCCTCTTATCTACCCTTATCTTATGTCCATTCCTGTTATATTAAAAAGCATTTATAAAATAATTTATAATGTATAAATGATCTATAATAGAGCTAAATGTCAAATAGTGTTTGCTAATTCAATGAAGATTATTTTCTTATCCAGTTATTAAAATTAATCTCATTATTTTTCTAAATAGTCTTAAAAAATGTTAACCTGTAGAATATTATAACTGTCATCAATTATGTACTTGTTTTCCAGCTCGAATTCGTGACAATCAGGCCAACCATAGAAAGCTGATGGAAGAGCGGAAAGCAAAGCTACGAGAATTAGAGGTGAAATTGTTAGACTCTACTATACAATTGGGATATGGCATGTGGGAAAAAGCAACTTCAAGCAGGTGGTTTACAATCAGTAACCTCAGTCTGCATCAACCAATCTTGATTTAGCATTGGATATAGCAAGCTTGCATCAAGACCTTGCATCGTATTTTAATTGGGGATAGAAGAGTAATGTCACTATTGCTAACAAATAGAGAAATAGAGCAAAAGCAAATAAGTGTTTTTTGGGCAATAACATTTCTTTGCATTGACTGATATTGATGAAACCTTATATATAGCAAGCTTGAATTGGCGACCTTGAGTGGGTTTGCATTTGGGAATTACAAAAAACAACATTGTTTTTTGACTCAACGACTAAGGATGAGTTAGGATTTTGGTATGGTGCTGAAACGTCAGGTTCGGTAGGGTTAAGGACACGGTCACTGTTATTCAAAGAAAATAAGAACAGTTTCCTCTCAATAACTAGAGATAGAGGGTAGGCATCTTCTCAAGTTGTGTGTGTAGGAAGCCGACATGCAGACTATAATGTGTGATTGCATTTTATGCCCCCAGTAGGGTGGCATATAGCAGTTGAACTGTCCGTCAGTCCGTCCATCCGTCTGTCTGTCTGTCTGTCCGTCAGAAAACTTTAACATAACTTTTGCAATATTGAAGATAGCAACTTGATATTTGGCATGCATGTGTATCTCATGGAGCTGCACATTTTGAGTGGTGAAAGGTCAAGGTTAAGGTCATCCTTCAAGGTCAAAGTTAAAAAAAAACAAATCCAAGGGAAGTAACAAGCATTAAAGGGAGATAATTTCTATTTGACAGGTACAGATCATGTTCACAAGGGAAGTTATTTTTTAATGCCCCCGATAGGGTGGCATATAGCAGTTGAACTGTCCGTCAGTATGTCAGTATGTCAGTCAGTCTGTCCGTCCGTCCGAAAAAACTTTAACATTGGCCATTACTTTTTCACTATTGAAGATAGCAACTTGATATTTGGCATGCATGTGTATCTCATGGAGCTGCACATTTGAGTGGTGAAAGGTCAAGGTCATCCTTTAAGGTCAAATGTCAAATTTATGGCGTCTGTCCGTCCGAAAACTTTAACATTGGCCATAACTTTTTCAATATTGAAGATAGCAACTTGATATTTGGCATGCATGTGTATCTCATGGAGCTGGACATTTTGAGTGGTGAAAGGTAAGGTCAAGGTCATCCTTCAAGGTCAAATGTAAAAAAAAATAAAAAAATCAAAGCGGCGTTCTCATGAAGCTGCACATTTTGAGTGGTGGTAGTTCAAGGCCAAGGTCATCATGCAAGGTCAAGGTCATCCTTCAAGGTCAAAGGTCAAAAACTAAAAAAATCAAAGCGGCGTTATCATGAAGCTGCACATTTTGATTGGTGGAAGTTCAAGGTCATCCTTCAAGGTCAGGTCATCCTTCAAGGTCAAAGGTCAAAAAAAAAATAATCAAAGCAGCGTTCTCATAAAGCTGCACATTTTGAGTGGTGGAAGTTCAAGGTCAAGGTCATCATTCATGGTCAAAGGTCAATTTTTTTTATATTTTATTTCAAAGCGGCGCAATAGGGGGCATTGTGTTTCTGACGAACACATCTCTTGTTTTTAGGGATATAATATTTAAAAAATCAAAGCAGCGTAGTAGGGGGCATTTTGAGTTTCTTACAAACACATCTCTTGTTTAAACTAACTGTGAAAAAAAGTAAAAATTGTTGAAAATCTAGTTTTGGGGCATGGTCATATTTCTTGTTAAGTCTTACTTACATTTAAATTGTCTTATACTTGTACCCTAATATTCATTTGTACATTTAAGTAACATGTGTCCCGTGCAAGAACCACACAGCTATCTTAATGGCCAAGGTCTCAGAAATAAGGCTTGTCTGCTCTATAGCTTGATTTTCATTTAACTCAAAATAACTTGTTGCACATTGTGTTCAACTACATGATTAAGTAAGTTGAAAACAAAAAACACACGTCTTTTCTCAAGATCAAGGGCATACTTATGGCAGTTTTAGTTTAAACCTATTTATTTTTGCTCGATTGCATCAAAAGCATTAGAGTTATTTAAACTCTTTCAAGTCCATTTCCAGTGACTAGAACCAGTACTTGGTGTCTAAGGAGGAGATCTTAAAAGCGCTCCTACAGTGGGGATCGAAACCATGTCCTCACATATCCACTATGCGACAGTTACCTTTGGCAGTTTTGTTTTCACATCTTTGACTTGCCCACTCCATATTTATAACTTCATTGTTCACTTATTGATTTATAGATAACATGACTTTTTTGTTAAACTATATGGGATAGTTTTTCATGCACAAGAACCACATCAGTTACTATCTTGAAGGTCATACTACATGATCAAAAATCAAAATAAGCTCTGGTTGTCAATGATTTACCATTTTGCCAAAGTGGTATCTGTGGGTTTTGATTGCTGTCAGTTGAGACCAACAAGGAGATGGCCTCCCAGTACCGCACACCTTGTTTCTAACAATTGTTTTCATTGACAGGCTCAGAAGACTAGTGGCATTGAGACCAACAAGGAGATGGTCTCTCAGTACCGCACACCTTGTTTCTAACAATTGTTTTCATTGACAGGCTCAGAAGACTAAGGGCATTGAGACCAACAAGGAGATGGCCTCCCAGTACCGCACACTCCAGAATGATCAGATGGAAATCAAGGACAAATACATGAACAACTTTGAAGATCGCATTAAACTGGAAAACACAATAAAGGACGTTAGAGAGGTACATGACAAAGTTACTTTTTTATGAATCTCTGAACTCAAACTAATTTAGTATGCAGGGCCTGTACACCTTAAAATGTTCCAAAACAATTATGTTTTTTAGCAATGCTTGAATGTTAAGTGTTACTTGGCCTCTAGCAACTAGGACTACATTAATCTTTATTTATACATAAAAATGATTGGTAGTGTGTACATGAGTATTTTTTAGCTCATCTATTTTTTGAAAAAAATTATGAGCTATTGTCATCACCTTGGCGTCGGCGTCTGTGTCGGCGTCCGGTTAAGTTTTGCGTTTAGGTCCATTTTTCTCAGAAAGTATCAATGCTATTGCATTCAAACTTGGTACACTTACTTACTATCATGAGGGGACTGGGCAGGCAAAGTTAGATAACTCTGGCGTGCATTTTGACAGAATTATGTATACGTATACTTTTTATACTTAGTAAATTGAAAATTTTGGTTAAGTTTTGTGTTTAGGTCCATTTTATTCCTTAAGTATCAAAGCTATTGCTTTCATACTTGCAACACTTACTAACTATCATAAGGGGACTGTGCAGGAAAAGTAATGTAACTCTGACTGGCATTTTGACAGAATTATGTGCCCTTTTTATACATTGAAAATTTGGTTAAGTTTTGTGTTTAGGTCCACTTTATTCCTACAGTATCAAAGCTATTGCTTTCATACTTGCATACTTATTAACTATCATAAGGGGACTGTGCAGGCAAAGTTATGTAACTCTGACTGGCATTTGGACGGAATTATGGGCCCTTTATACTTAGAAAATTGAAAATTTTGTTAAGATTTGTGTTTTGGTCCACTTTACCCCTAAACTATCATAGATATTGCTTTCATACTTGGAACACTCGCAAGCTATCATAAGGGTACAGTAAAAGGACAAGTTGCATAACTGGTTGTCATTTTTACGGAATTATGGCCCTTTTTTGACTTAGTAACTTTGAATATATGGTTAAATTTTGTGTTTCGATCCAATTTACTTCTAAAGTATCAAGGCTATTGCTTTCAAACTTCAAATACTCTCATGCTATCATGAGGTTACTGTACCTGGCAAGTTGAATTTTACCTTGACCTTTGAATTCCCTCCCCCCCGAATCCCCCCCCCCCCCCTCGAATCACCCCCCCCTAATTTTTTTTTTTTTTAAGATCATCTCACAAATGACCACCACACCCTCACACTATACTATACCCCCCCCCCCACCCCCCCCCAAATTGTTTTTTTTTGAAACTGTTAAAAAACACAAATATTTATTTTTATTATTTTATGTTTGAAATACTGTCCAACCATCGCACCCAAGAATACCCCCCCCACCCCCCCCCCTCCCCCCCACCCCCGAATCCCCCCCACCCCCGCTATGTTTTTTTTTTTTTTTTTTTTTTTTTTTAAGATCATCTCACAACTCACAAATGACCACCACACCCTCACACTATAACCCCCCCCCCCCAAATTTTGTTTTTAAACGGTTAAAAAACAAATATTTATTTTTATTATTTTATGTTTGAAATACCGTCCAACCATCGCACCCAAGAATCACCCCCCCCACCGAATTTTTTTTTTTTCGCATTTTTTTTTTCCGCATTTTTGGAAGATAATGTAATAAATGTCCACGCCCCCACACTATACACCCCTCTTCACTCCACCCCTCCCTCCTTTGTGGTTGAAAATGAGAGTCCCTTCACCTTTAAAAACAAAATAGATGAGCGGTCTGCACCCGCAAGGCGGTGCTCTTGTTTTGTAATGGTATCTATGCTCAACATCTCAGTATGCTAAACATGGCATCAATATGTTGCTGCTATGGCCATTTCCACCACTGTTCACCCTCCCCTATGTTGCTGCTCAATTTCCATTCTTATCACTGTCCACCCTCTCCTGTTACAATCAATATGTTGCTGCTATGGCCATTTCCACCACTGTCCACCATTTCCTATGTTGCTGCTCAATTTCCATTCTTATCACTGTCCACCCTCTCCTGTTACAATCAATATGTTGCTGCTATGGCCATTTCCACCACTGTTCACCCTCCCCTATGTTGCTGCTCAATTTCCATTCTTATCACTGTCCACCCTCTCCTGTTACAATCAATATGTTGCTGCTATGGCCATTTCCACCACTGTCCACCCTCTCATATGATGCTGCTCAATTGCCATTCTTATCACTGTCCACCCTCTCCTGTTACAATCAATGTGTTGCTGCTATAACCATTCCCATCACTATCTACCCTCTCATATGATGCTGCTCAATTGCCATTCTCATCACTGTCAACCCTCCCCTGTTACAATCAATATTTTGCTGCTATTGCTATTCTCATTGATGTCCACCATTGCCTGTTACAATCAATGTGTTGCTGCTATGCCATTCTTATCACAGTCCTTTTCCCTTGACACAATCAATATGTTGCTACTATTGCTATTATAACTACTGTCCACTCCCTTATTACAATCACTATTTTGCCATTTTCACCACTGTCCACCATCCCCAAGATGCTGCTATTGGCATTCTCAACTCTGTCAACCGTCCCCTATTTTGCTGTTACTGCCATTTTCATAATTTTCCACCCTACCCTGTTGCAGCTGCAGGCACTTCAGATCCGCATGCATGGTGCCATGATGGAGTACTACAAGTACCGCGGCCTCTATAACTCCTCCGAACTCTCCCATTTGGAGGACATGTCCATACAGAACAGCGAGAAAGTCACCCAGCTGCAATCAAGTATGGACGTAGCGCTTAAAAACATTACAGAGTTCCTCCAGACTCAGATGACAGGTGAAGCCATACGTAAAACTGCCTGGGACAATTTGCAGAAAAATGAGCGACGGGCGGCGTCTAAAGAGGCACGTGCTATGAAAATGAAGTCATCGAGTACTATTGTGGTTGCGTCCTGAAGCTGTTATGTTTATAGTTTACTGCTGGTTGATTTTTGATGGTTGTTGATTGAAAACACAAAGTATTAACATTATTTGAATATGTGATACACATTGATTGTCTTTGTTATTCATTAAGGGTATTAAGTATGTTAAGCTTGTATTGATTTTATCATTTTCATTATGATGTTTTAGTTCATACTTTAAGTGACAAATCAATGTCCATATTATATATTTTTAAATAACCTGATATATGCCAAACATTTTAAATGTTAGTGCTCATTGTTTTCATTTCTGTGATACATTTACATTGGCTTACATATTTATTCAGAAAATGAATGTTTAAATATTAATTATTTATTTTTAAGATCATCGACAAGTGATTTTGTTAGTTTAGTGAGGAAATACTGTTAAGTAAAAGATTAGGGGCTTTCATAATATTATTTCTTTAGCTGCTTGTCCACACTAGTACAAACAGCAGTGTTATAAGAGTGTTATTTTTTGTTACCCGCTGATAACATAGTATCAACATGGCTGTCTGTCTGTTCGCCTATCTGTCTGCCTGTCTGTCTGTCCGTCCATCATTCTGTATATTTGTATTTTGACACAGACTTATCGGCAGGCGTTCCTCTACACTATTCAACATAAATTATTTAAACTAGCAGGCATTGTTTCTTATGTTTAGAAGTTGTGAATGTGGACTTTTTATGCCTTGAACTGTCCGTCAGTCCGTCCGTCTGTCCGAAAACTTTAACATTGGCCATAACTTTTAAAATATATAAGATAGCAATTTGATATTTGTATGCATGTGTATTTCATGAAGCTGCACATTTTGAGTGGTAAAAGGTCAAGGTCATGCTTCAAGGTCAAAAGTAAAAAAAATACAATCCAAGGGAAGTAATAAGCTTAAAAAGGGAGATAATTTCTAAACCTGCCAAATGATATATTTCAATTTTATTTCAAAGCGGCGCAATAGGGCGCATTGCGTTTCTGACAAACACATCTCTTGTTCTTATCCAACATTAAACAATTACAAACCTTCTGCCTTTTTTCAACTTAAACTTTCAATAACATGGTGATTATAAGTTTTGCACTATTAACAGATAACTATACCCCTTGTAAAAAGTTGAGAGGTGTATTTTAAAAATTGCCATGGATGTTTGTCTATCTGCATTTCTGTCTGCAGTCTGTCGAGCAATTTGACTGTAAATAGACAAATTCTTTTCCTTAGATGTTTGCCTTCACTTTTCAACGTAGAACATTCAAATTTGCAGGCATTTATCCTGTTATATAATGCTGTGCATGTGCAAGTTTTAATATCCTTTGCTAAAATTTACAAAAGTTATTCCCATTTTTCAACTGTGTCATGTGGCTACAAATAATGACATTTTGCTTCAGGGATTATTATTCATCACTATTGTGACAAAATCTAGCTACAAGTAGTTTTTCTAATTATGTAGCGCCATTTAACACGTTGAAAAAGGTTAAAGAAAGAAAATTGTTCATCTATATGCTGTTAAATAGTCTGCACACCTGTTCAATAATGAGGCGTTTGAATGTTACATTTTGATTAGCTCTTAAAATGAACAATTTGGTATCAGTATTGTACTATAAGAATGGTCTCCGACTCTTACAACACTTAAGTTAGTGTATGCAAACGTATATCTAATGCATTTGGGTGTGTTTAAAATTGAGATTTATACATGCGTGTATGAACTGCTGAAATTACACGAAAAAGTAATAAAGGTGTTAAATATATTGAATCTTTGTCCTTGTGATTACAACTTTACTTAATGACAGTATTGACAGCATAAATATGTTTTGTACACAAGTTTACAAAACTTGGTCATTTATAATTATGTTTTTTTTTATAGCATATCGCTCATTACTTTTGAAATACTAAAATTATGCTCCTCGTGTAAAAAGCGGCTATATATTGCTCTGCGAATGTCCGTCATCGCTTTGTCGGTCAGTCGTTTTTTGCGTGAAATGTCTAGTACTGTTTGAACTGTAACCTTGAACATAGGTAAAAATATGATGGTTACGTTTGAGAAAATGAAGATACCTAACGATTTTTGTGGCCCATAGATCGAAGAGTCTTGTAATAATAAATTCGTTCCCTCACTATATCGTCAGAATGCTTTGACTTTTGAGCATGCTTATTGGGTTACTTGGATGAAAGGGAAGACGTCTTTTGACTTTGATGTCACATATACAAAGGTAACGGTCACCTGGTTTTGTAACATTAACTTTTTTATTGCACTAAATTTTAAAGAATGCTTTGTCCTGTACTCCATTAACTTTTTTATTGCACTAAATTTTAAAGAATGCTTTGTCCTGTACTCATACAAATTGTGAATGTAAAAGTTTCATGTCATCAGGTTGAAGGAAGGTCAAGGCCACCGCATCTGCCTGTGCACACTGATCAGCCTGTTTAAACTTCACCACTGGTACATAGCAGACAGTGAGTGTATGTATGTATTCAATAGTGTTTAACAGCTTGTGTGACGACATTGGCCAGTTTGTCATTGAAATCTGTACATATTCGCTGCTTTCAGGGAAAACGGGGCTTAATGCATATCAAATAAGTGGTGCCCCAGATTAGCCGGTTCACACTGATTAGCCTGTGCAAGCTTTTTCAAAGCTTGAAACAACTCAATCCAATTAAACATAGAATTCAAATTGGCGACTGTGGATCAATTGGGCCTAGGAAATGATTCAAGTCCGACTCAACTTAAAACTTAATTTCCTTAATCACGCTGAAAAATGGCCGTTATTTGTAGTTTCTCAAAAACCACTTCTTTCACTTGATATATACGAATCTCATATAAATACAGTGTAGTTTCTTACTTATCGCAAATAAACAAAACAAGACACAATTTCAATACATTTTCTGTTGTTGGTAATGCATCTGGACAGTCTTCTGTCTGCATAAAGCATGACACACATCACAAGAATATAATAACTCAACAAAACTAAAAATATAAACATGAAAAACGTTTCATTCATGCACGTATATAATATAGCGCCTACCGCGGTATTTTGTTTTTCATCTTTTAGTTAACCAATACATAAAATATTAAATCAGGTACAAACAAGAAATCAAACTCAAACTTGAACTATGTCTTTACGGTTCGACAGTCAAAAGCTGAATGACGGAAAACCGCCAAACAAACCTGATTTCCTCGTGCACACTTTAAGTGTGCCAAAGCGTTCATTACATTGCATTATGGGAAAATTATTTTCTTCTAATTCGTAAACTCAAACGATACAAATTATATTTCTTAGTTATGTATGGAATTTCGCCTGCGACGAGTTTTGGCAGAATTACGGCCGTTTGTTTTTTCACTTTTGAATTTATAGCCTCAACATTAAGAGAGTATCACAGCTTGTATTTTAATTGATAAAAACACATTTAGAGTTGGGACTGATTATGTTTAAGTATATGTGCATGTTTGTTAGCTTGGATACCTTCTAGTCCTTTTCAGGGGCGGATCCAGGATTTCTGCTTATGGGGGGGGGGGGGGGCGGGATATTGAAAGATTTTCCGGGGGTCCGGGTGGGTGCAGGGCAAAGCGCTGCTAGGGGGTCCAGGGGGACAAAGCCCCCGGAAGCTCCACGATTTTAGTGATTTTGAAGGCTTTGACAACCACTTCTCGAGCATGTCACGCTTTATGTGCAAAAAGAGGGATACATTAGAATCCGAAAGTTCGACTCGAAAAACCGGGCGACAGAGAGTCTAAAGTTAAACATTTCGCGATTGTCTGTGATTAGTGGGAAATGTTGTGTACGAAAAAGAAGAAAAATGAGTTTAAATAGGTGATTTAGATCTAGTTAAGTGTGAAAAATCAAATGAATTTACTTTACTTCGGCGATTTTTTTTTGGGGGGGGGGGCGGGGGGGGGGGGGGGGGCGGACGCAGCGTACCGCCAATGCTTAAATTATTATTGTAGTGACTAACATTCCCAGGAAATAACTTGGATTGACAAGGTTTGTAAATTGATGTCAAAATACCAGTTTTCTTACGATCTGGTATATTGGAAGAGTTCGGAAGTCAGAAGTCATTGGGTTTTCTACCGCTTCGTGTTTATAAATAGTATCGCCATCAATAGTTAGATACTCTGTTTGTTCTGATGTTGTAGAATGTTGCAATGTGTTTTGACGTTTACTGTTGTCTCAGTCGACATTTCCTTAAACTCTGTATATATATGCTGTTGGCACAAGAGTAATATGGAACCAGTTTTTTTCAATGTGTCATCTGTTTTCTCCAAGAATCAAGTGGAAATACAAAAGAAATATATCAACTTTAATGACAGTAATTATATTCCAACAGCTGGACATTTCGTGATTTTTATGTCCCAATTTCTAATGAAAAGGATTGGTTACCACCCGTAGCTTATTAGTATTTAGAGTGATAGCGTTATGTGCATCTGCAGCTTTTCACCCTATACACACTGCTCAGAAAAAAGTAAATGTTTAAACAATGATGTTGTTAAGATGAAAGATATTTGAATGATTCAATTTATATTCTATGAAGGATAAGTCGTCTTTACGTTTTAACATTTAGGCTTAATATTTAGGTTTTATGGCTGTTTTTGGTGTGTGTTTTTTAAATATCATCTCATCGCCGATCTTTTGTGTGTTTTAAAGGGGCTTTTTCATAAATTTTGGCATGTATTGAAGTTTGTCATTAAATGTTTTATATTGATAAATGTAAACAGTGGATCTAAAAAGCTCCAGTAGAAAATCAAGAATAAAAAAAGAGGAATCTTTAACACCGCTCGAACCACTGAACCCTGGAGTTCTGGAGTAAAAAGTCTGCCACTTAGACCACTCGGCCATCCATGCTAATACAATGAAAGAGGTATTTCATACCTTCTATAAGAAATCCTCACAAAATATAACGGGATATGTTCAAATGGGGGTAGAGGGGTATAGTAAAAATAAGAATATCAGGGAAACTGATGGATGCTCCCCGATGATGCGCTTTGTCAATCTATGTGTTAATAACCACCTAAAAAAAATATGTTATTAGCCTCGGTGACCTTGACCCCAGTGACCTCAAACCTCATCAAAAGGTAGAGGCCCATGCCAAATATCAAAGAGATCGGTAAAGTATTGAAGGTGCTGTGAGAAACTGTTACAAAAGCGGGACGGAAAATATATTAATAGCCTCGGTGACCTTGAGCCCAGTGACCTCAAACCTCATCAAAAGGTAGAGGTCCATGCAAGGTACCTACATGGCAAATATGTAAGAGATCGGTAAAGTATTCAATGCCCTATGAGAAAATGTAAGAAAAGCGTGACGGAAAATCTATTATCAGCCTTGGTGACCTTGACCCCAGTGACCTTAAACCTCATCAAAAGGTAGAGGTCCATGGTAGGTACCTACATGCCAAATATGAAAGAGATCAGTAAAGCAACAAAAGCATGACGGAAAATCTATTATTAGCCTCAGTGACCTTGACCCCACTGACCCATCAAAAGGTAGAGGTATTTCATAATTTATATAAGAAAAATTATAACCTGATTTAGTTGTTCCATTCGACTCCCGAAAATGTGCGCTGACTGGATCGTCATTGACTCCTTGTGTAGTGGATCTATTGTCATTGAATATAATTCATCCGTCCGATCAGAGCTTTTAAAGGTGCCTTTTCAAGTTTTGGTAAATTGACAAAATTTTATAAAAAAAATGTTTCAGATTCGCACATTTTTGTGTTAGTTATGATATTTGTGAGTAAACAGTAATACTGAACATTTACCATTCTCTTAAATATCCATTATATGCAGCTTTTGACGATTTGAAAACCTGAAAATTATAAAGCGTTGCAGCGCGAAACGATTGAATGATTTGGAAAATTCTGTTGTTGTCGTTATTGTTTTTGAAACTTCGAGGATTTTTTATATGAAGTAAAAAATAATCCGTTCATTACATGAGCACGGATGGTCGAGTGGTCTAAGCGGAAGTTCTTTTACTGCAGGATCCCAGGGGTCAGTGGTTCGAGCCCAGTTGAGGGTTACTTTTTTATAAATAGTATTTTTGTTTGTTTACAGGAGATTTTTAGGTCCAATGTTTAAGTTTATCAATATAAAACATTTTATGACAAACGTCAATACATGCCCAAATCTGTGAAAAATGCCCCTTTAAAGCTTTGACCATCATTGAGTCAAACTTTGTTTGAATAACTCTTAAAATGTTCCAAAACTATCAAATCTTTCAACTGCCAATGACCAAAGTTAATACTTATTTTATATATCGTGTGACAGAGATGATTGAGAAATTTGGGATAAAAGTAATGTTTAGTAAACCACAAATGAAGATTTGCTCCCTCTTTGTGAAAACCAATTACACGGATTTTTCATACATTTTGAACCGATTTGTTTTGTTTTCAGAAATGAACACTATGCAGTGTATGTTGTATTATTTTTTTATTAATGAAACAATATTAAATGGCATCAGTAAATCACACGTAAATCACAATCTAAATCACTATTGCTATAACATAATTACAGCGCTAACAAAAAATAAAAATCAGTAAAAATAAGAGAAACGCAACAAGTAAACATCGTGGTATCAACAGATAAGATTCAAATGTTAATTATGACTGAGATTTGATGATAAAGCTATTATCACGACTATTAAATCATGAGTAAATCACAAATGAATCACAGACAGGTGAAACCACTTTATACACGTACGTAATTTGTGTTTTTGACCGTAGTGCCCACAAAGTGAGCTGATATTTTTGTAGGGGGCTTTGCACACTCTGCAGACATGTGTGTTGGCTTCACTATGTGTTTTCAGATGTTCTCGCATATGCGCCCGAGAACTTTCGTTCATTCATTTATTTCATATTTTAACAATTTGCAAAAACATGGTTCATAAAGCATATATTACACAAACAATAATTTGTATCTGCTTATGGCATTAGAAATAGCAAACCAATAAGTTAAAATAGCATCATAGTTGATAAATCAAGCAAACACAGATACAGGTTTATACAAATTCAATAAATTATATAATTTAATCTAAACATTTGAGAGAGCAAAATAATAATACTATTTTTGGTAAATAAATGATATTATATGTGTGTGTGTGTGTGTGTGTGTGTGTGTGTGTGTGTGTGTGTGTGTGTGTGTGTGTGTGTGTGTGTGTGTGTGTGTGTGTGTGTGTGTGTGTGTGTGTGTGTGTGTGTGTGTGTGTGTGTGTGTGTGTGTGTGTGTGTGTGTGGTGTGTGTGTGTGTTGTGTGTGTGTGTGTGTGTGTGTGTGTGTGTGTGTGTGTGTGTGTGTGTGTGTGTGTGTGTGTGTGTGTGTGTTTGTGTGTGTGTGTGTGTGTGTGTGTGGTGTGTGTGTGTGTGTGTGTGTGTGTGTGTGTGTGTGTGTGTGTGTGTGTGTGTGTGTGGGTGTGTGTGTGTGTGTGTGTGTGTGTGTTGTGTGTGTGTGTGTGTTGTGTACTAGAAATTTAAAACATGTCACAAACATTAAAATTCAAGGATAGCACATAAAAGGAAGTAAATCCTTATTTCCATTGTGGTCCTTAATAGATTTAATGAAGTTGACCTAGAAACAACAACTAATTAAAACTAGAAAAAAAACATAAATAGTAGCAAGCAGATGGCTTTTGATGGTGTACTTAAAGTTGGGGAGATTCTTAGCCTGTCTTATATGTTGTGACATTTCATTCCAGAGAGAACATCCTTGATTTGCAAATGACCGTTTACAAAAACCTTTAACCTTGGGCAAACAAAGTGTTTGTGAATGAATAGATAGACAGATAGATTTATTTCAGTATAATGATACAACATGATAAACCATATCTACATACATGATAAAATAGTAAAACAATAAACATGTATGAGAAATGAAACCATGCCAATAACATTATACCAAGGATAACACAAAAAAAGAGAACTAAATCTCTTATTTCCATTATGGTCCTTGGATATTGATGGTAGTGACATAGAGAGGCATGAGATACACATAAGAGATTTGAGTTATAAAAGACAATTATTTGCATAAAAAGGTAGATATATTAAAATATGGATCAATTAAAAACTAACTATATAGATCTAAAAGAATGATTACATATTAAAAAGATGAGTTTTAACTGACAACTTAATATTAGCTATACTTGTAATATTCCTTAAGGAGGAAGGTAGTTTGTTCCACAGAACACAAACATTATATGCAAAAGATTTAGCACCAAAACCTTTGACTTTGGATAAAATATAGCACCCACTTTCACTTGACCTAGTCTTGTATGAATGAAGAGTGTCAAAGGGAACAAAGTTCACTCATATATTCAGAAGCCAAACCTTTTTTATTTTGAAAACATGACAAAGGGTAGCTTGCATCACTCTCTTTTTAACAGGTAATCAGTTCAAAATCTTAAAATGTTCATTACCTGTATGTGACATATGACCTAGATTGAGGACAAACCTTATTAATTTATTTTGTGTGACCTGAAGTTTATCTTTCCAAAATTTGGTAATACCATGATACCAAAATCAACATGTGTAATCGAAATGACATTGGATTAGAGCCACGACCAGAAGTTTCTTAGTGTGGCATGAGAGAAAATCACGTTTTTTATACAGATACTTTAACCTTGTATTGGCCTTTTTAACAACAAAACTAGCCATGGAATTACCAGACAGAGACTTATCACGTGTAGCATCAAGATATTTGACTGTAGAAGTTGACTGAATATGAGTACCATTACAACTTACAATGACAGAAGCACCAGACTTTAACCTAGGGATAGAACCAAATAGAATTGTCTCTGCTGTACCTAAATGAAGAGAAAGTTTATTGTCAATTAACCATTAACTGACAGACTGTATATCATCTGTCAGTTCTTTTTCAATGAAATACCTGTTTTTACCTGCAACAAGAATGGCAGAATCATCAGCATACAGAAGAAGTTTATATTTAACCACTGCCTGCATATCATTTACATATATTAAGAAAAGTAGTGGCCCCAAAATGGATCCCTGAGGAACATCGCAAATAACCCTACCACTAGAAGAAAAAGAACCAGCTACATCAACAAGTTGTTGCCTGTCAGAAATGTATGACTTAAACCATTGAAGAACATCAGGACTGAGACCCATGGCTTCTAGTTTTATAAGAAGAACTGAATGGTCTACTGTGTCAAAAGCTTTTTGAAGATCCATTAAAATCATACCTACAAGGTGACCTTTATCCATATGAAACCTAATAAAGTCTGACAAATGAATAAGGCAGGTCTCTGTGGAAAAAACACCTCTAAAACCAGATTTAAATTTATATAATAAATCTTTTTCTTTAAGATAAGTACACACTTGGTCATATACAACTCTTTCGAAAACTTTTGAAATAATACTTAAACTAGACACAGGCGAGTTATTACCTTCTTCAGTTTTATCATCTTTTTGTAAAGAGGAACAACTCTAGCAGCCTTCAAATCATCCGGCACAGTACCTTGTATAAGTGACAAATTCACAATATGTGTTAAAGGAAAAGTAATAATAGGTGCACTATCCCTAACAAACCCAGATGGAATACCATCTAAGCCAGTAGATTTATTTTACCTTAGCTTATTCAAATACTTTAAAATAATATTTTCTGACATCAATGAAAAAGAATAACTACTAGGTGTAATGCCTTTTGATGAATAAAAATAAGATACAAACTGCTTGCCAAATCTGTTCAATGCTGCAGGTAGTTTTGCTGTAAGATTAGATGCAACAGTAGAATAAAATACCGGTATATTAAATTTTTCAGCAACCTTGAATTTATCAAAACAGATTTCATCACCTATTTTTAATGGAATCACTGGAAGCACCAACTGACACTCTTAACCTAGTTGGATAGTTATGAACTGAACTAAGTGGAATGAAATGCTCATTTAGGTAACCTGGTGATCTACCACTGTAGATTTTGAACACATGGCAGAACATGATTTGATCAACTCTTTTAGAGACTGTTAACCAGTTTAGCTTGACAAAATGACTTTGATCTATATGAGCCATTTCTTCAAGATCCAACACAAATCTGATCATTCTGTTCTGGGTGACCTGTAATTTATTCCTAAGTTCCTGAGTCAAGCTGTTATACCAAATTGAACAACCATAATCAAAATGACACTGGATGAGGGATGTGACCAATAACATTTTAGAGTGGTGGTTAAGGAACTTATTCTTCCTGTACAAAAACTTCAACCTAGCATTAGCTTTCTTGATAGTTGACCTAGCCATTGAATCAAAAGATAGACTTTGATCAAGAGTGGCCCCAAGATACTTAACAGAATCCTTAGCTTCAATAGGTTTACCATTGCATACAACATTAAGATTTGGTCCAGACTTTAACCTTGCTTTGGAGCCAAACAAAACAGATTCAGTCTTACCCAAAATGCAAAGATAGCTTATTAAAAATTAACCATTCACTTAGAACATTCATTTCGGAGCTCAAAACTGATTCAAGTTCTAACCTATCCTAACCAGAGACCAAAATACCAGAATCATCTGCATACAGTAACAACTTATTTTTCACTGCACCAGACATGTCATTGACGTAGATAAGAAACAACAACGGTCATAGAATATAGCCCTGTGGAAAACCACACGTTGCTCGAGAAGATTGACTACCACGGACATCAACCAATTGATGCCGATCAGACAAATATGAAGTAAACCACTGGGCAGTACCCTTTGAGAGATCCAACGCCTTCAACTTCATCAATAGAATGCCATGATCAACAATATCAAAGGCTTTCTGCAAATCCCGCAAAACCATACCAACAAGATTACCTTTATTCAGCCCCGCAACAGTGAATGGGTAACATCCCAACGTGTGATCTTTCATGATATACCAAACTGCGTCTGTGCTTTTATCCTCTGGTGCATATATCACATATATATCGCGCTTCTTCCGTCATTCTGTGTATCTGAAAATATCAAATATTTTAAATCAAATAAATATGCATTTTTTTATTCTGTATTCACCGTGCTGTCACCATAAGAGTATCATAATCATATACATGTAATGAATCTGTCATGTGCGTTACCGTTTCAAATATTGCATCCACTTAACCATACTTAACCATATATAATTACAAGACAAAGGGCATTACTAAATCTACATGTTAAAGCAATTAAAATCAACGTTTACAACAGTAAAGTTTAATCCTTGCAATGACCTTAACATAAATTCCTTTAAGCAAACAGCGCAGAGCCAGGACGCCACATCACGCGGCGTCTCATCTGGGTCTACGCTGTTTGCCAAGGCCTTTTTTCTAGACGCTAGGCATAAATGGGTTAATATTTTTTCTTTGCTAGGCTACAATTAAGTTTAATCCCAAATATTAAATGCTTGTTAAGCATAAGTGCCTTTAAACAATCTGCATTTAACCATTGCAGACAATTTTTCTTTGTTTACTGTTTGTTTTTTCCGATGTCTATTTCCTCTGCGTTCACAAACCGAGCATACTTGTTAATGTTTGTGTAGCTTGTTCCCCTTCAACAGCATACATTCAAACTATGCACAATGTATGCCTTAGTATATTTTCTGTGCTCGTATTTAGTTTTCATGCACTGAGTGATAATAATAGCTTAATGCTTGTGTGTCATATGCACGTGTAACCAATCTGCATTGAACGAATGGACTATACGTGTTTTATTATTTGAATGTGTTTATACAGTCGACGCAATGTGTTTTATGTATAACTACTTTAGCATCGGTCGTTTTGAAAGCTTAAACATATTGTTATCAGTACGTTCATTTACGTGTAGTATCAATAAAATGATAATCTGGTATTTCAGCTCAATCGATTTCTTTTCCGGTTTATCTGCCATGTATCGCGTGCGTATCGTCTGCACTCAAAAGAATTTTTATTGCGAATGTGCTATGCGTTTATTAAGATGAAATATAATATAGGGTGAAGGTTGACATGTATTTAAATTTACTTCCCATACAATATTAGAAATACGCGGTACAGTTATGGTGCATGTAAACTTCCTGGCGTTTTGCCAGAACCAGATGCTTTTTTAAGGAAGGTAATATGATTGCGACGACAATAGCTGACTAGTAACCAAATAAAACGCACTGTATTGCTGTTAACAAGTGGATTATATAACGTGAAATGGACGGAAACTTACCACCTAGAAAATCATGCCACGAGGTAATGTCATTTATTAATTATTTAACTCTTCTTTTTTTCTTTCCACATCAAGACTGGGATGGGTTATTACTAAAAAAATACACGGTAGCTTAATAGTTGTTAATACGGCTAACTGGAATATAATATATAACTTACATCAATACAACAGTACCAAGAAAATTTACACAAGTTTAAGTAAATATATGCGATAAACTAAGTAAATATATGCGATAAATAATGTAGATATCAAAATATCTTATTTGTGGGTATGCTTTTATCATCGTCATAGGCGATCATTCAGTTTATCAGTTGGTTAGGATATGTTTGTGAACATTGATAAGCTATCAAATTAATGTCCTTTAACTACACTTAGTTGCACATTCATCATATAGACCAATGCACACAACAAAACAAAAACAAGCTAAAATTCGTTGAATTGATATCCCCGGTCAAATAAAAGTTGTTAATGGGGGGGGGGGGGATACAAATCCCTTGATAAACGGTATAATCATAAAATATAATTATATGTAGCGTAATTGTTTTTATGCATTGTCATTCTCCTCTATCTGAGAAATAGCCTTAAAAAGTGACATCAAGCAAAGACAACAAAGGGCAACAACTCTTAAGAAAGTGTAGGGTTATGGTTTTTGTGCATGACATTTCTTCCCATTGATTTCTTCACACCCATGAAATTTCATGTTGAAATGTTATATCGCAACTGAAATATAGCCCTGAAAAGTTCCATCATACAAAAACAACAAAGGGAAATATAGTATTAACGAAAGTGAAGGGTTACGGCTCTTAAGTATTTCATTTGTCCTCATTAACATCAATACATCCAGGAAGTTTCATGTTGAAGTTGTGCGTGGTATCTACGATATAGCCATTACAGTTTACATCAACTAAAACAACAAAGGGAAATAACTCTTATTACACAAAGCGTTTGATTATGTTTCGTGTTCATGGCGTGGTGTTTAAAAACGCGAGAGTCGACATGCGATATTAATACAGCGATATTTGAACAGTACAAATATCGCGTGTCGCTTCGTGTATCGCGCAAAATATCGGGTATCGCTTTGTGTGTCGCGTGCCGCGGTCTGAAATTAGAACGCGATACACGAGATTCGGATAATATGGGCGATATTTGAATAATAAAAAATCGTATATCGCTTCGTGTGTCGCGTAAAATATCGCGTGTCGCTTCGTGTTTCGTGTGTCGCCCTTTGAACGCGAGACACGATATTTTGCGCGATATTCAAAGCGACACACGATATTTTGCGCGATATTTTGCGCGATACTCAAAGCGACACACGATATTTTGCGCGATACACGAAGCGACACACGATATTTACAACGATATTTCGCCTTTTGGGCTACCTACACAAGGGCGATATTTCGTGGTACATTCTCGCGCGTCGCTTCGTGTATCGCGCAAAATATCGTGTGTCGCGCAAAATATCGTGTATCGCTTCGTGTGTCTAGTGTCGCCCTTGATGAAAGAAGGGCGAGATTATGGATGGCATTATCCGGATTCAGTAATATAACAATGACACACTCGTTTATAACACTTAAAAATGTTGATGATATAATTAAATGAAGGACGTTGGGGTCAACAACAAAACTGATTATGTAAATTAATTCATCTAACATTTCATTTCCTTTTCAAACTGCACATTCTGATATGAGTTTGTAATCGGATAACTCTTTTATCGAGTCTCGAATTTATTACCGCAAAAGTATCATGTCGACTTATAGGCTATTTTAATGAATGATCGTACGCCAAAAGATAAAGTGCGGGTACTTGATAAAACCAATTCATGCAACAATAGTTATTAAGTGAAGACTAACTGAATTGCATTACTATTGATGACAAGTAAAACAATACAATATCCTCAATTAAGGCCTATTTTATGTTTAAACCACCAGAAGACCGTGTTATCCTAGCTGTAAAACTATTGAATAGATCAATAATACCAAAATATGTTGTGTTTTTAAGCACATGTTTTTGTTGGAGAAACCACGTTTGAATATAGTATTGAGGCATCTTGTTTTGCAACGCATAATTATCACACACAGGGACCAAATTGAACTTTTACGTGCCTTTTCTACAGCAAAAGTTTGTTCCGAATATAGATGAAAATAATGAAACAAAATTTTGCGGAGAACATAACAAACAAGAGATATCTTTAAAAAAGATATACGGCGTTGATTGTGGTCGATGTTTATGAACGATCAAAAGTTATCTCTATGAGATAAAAAGTAGCGCATGCCTTTTTTCTGCGCAGTTCTTAGCTACATCATAAGCAAATCAATTACGGGGTGTTGCGCTAGATTTCGAGGCTTATTTTGCTTTATGTGATATTATTACTCAGATATCTATATTTACAGAATAGAAAAACACAAGAAACATGAAAATAAACGAGTGCATATAGGTCAGCCGGCAATACTCGAATTTTATTTAATTGCATAATTATAGTATAGTGAATTATTGTGCTCATGCTTAATAAACTGGTCTAAATGGATAAATATTTCTAATTAATTTTATCAAAATTGGTCCTTATCATGCAAATGCTGAAACCATATTAAAAATCGATGATTGACATACCACAATAATATCGCCGAATATCTTTATTTAGTATCTCTCTGATCAAAACAGACTTCAAGTGCACAAAGTTTACGAGACGGCGTTTATATAAAGATTTCTGCAACTGACCGCAAACTGACCTTGATACCTTGCGGATTGGAATGCAATGCATTACAGTCACTACGTTATTGTCAGTAAGACCGGTGTAACACAATGATCGCAACCCCTTTTGCGAACTCCGGTGATGAACTGTATATAAACTCTGACTTTCACAAATGGCCGCGAATTGACCCGAAACCTCGCGCGTTGAAATGCAATGCAAGTAAGTACTAAATATGACAACATAGCCTAAAGTATAAACGCTTTTGCGCTGGTAATTCTCTGAAAATAAAAGGTGAACGCACAAACTGTATTTATGTCGAAAATTGATTGTAAAACTGTTCTATCTATTGAGCCTTTTCATTAGAGATAAAATTGTTTCATGCAGTAAAACAGTGTTACAAAGACGCGGATATGTTTCCAATGTTCTGGTGTTATACTCAAATCAGCCAATGGAATAAATGAAGTGTATTCATTCGTACCTAGCCGCGGGAAATTTTATTTGAGTATTATTGGACACTTACAAAGGTCAAGTCAGGGTGAAAAGCTGGCTTAATACAGCTTACGCCGAAAAAAAAACCGGATTCACAAGTTATAACATATTAACTGAATCACACTAAGATATACCGCATCATCATTTCAAGAGTGATTCATGAATAACCTTAGCACTAAAAATATCACAATAATATATTGTACATGATTCTAATTGCAAACAAAACATTTATTCAAAATTAAATTTGAAAACTTTTACCATCTTTGAACTATAAATAGATAGAACATCGTTCTAGATTGAAAAACATTTACTGCTGATGTTGATATAATAACGACGTTATAAATAATTATAAGAAAAGCACTATTTCAAAGATCAATTAAAATTCTCAGTCAGTATCAAATAAATTCAAAATCAATTACAAGGGTCAATTTTAGTATCTTCTCGACAATATCTATAGTTTAAAATTGCCGCGCGCTATTTTTAAATGATGCCTCTTCTTGAATCTTTTGTTGTCGAAAGCTTAAACTTTTTTATTATGACAGAACGCGGTAACAACATACGCTACTCATCTTTCATCATTTGCAAATATACTTCCCATGCATTGAATTGAAAAATTGAAATAGTTATTTATAAAGCGTGGTGCAATACCCACGGATATATCATTTTTAGCATGACATGCAGTGAGTAAATTATTAGTTCATTATTAAAAATAAAATGTTCAAAGCCTCGATTTGTGTCGATGTCATTGATGCACAACAGATGGATGCAACAAAAATTGACGAACTAATTACCAAAGGTCAGATAGAAGTGCAATGTGGACGCACGGCAGAGGCCAAGAGGCATGCGCGTGAGGCGCAGGTTAGGGCGGAGGAGTCAATGCATCGGTATTTACAAAGCGATGCAGACAACGAGGCTGAAAAGAAACTTACCGACTGGTTTCGGGAATGTTGTGCGATTTTTGCAGAGGTATATAACGCATTAAGTGCAGTCCTGTTTATGAACACTAGAATTATATGTTTATGCTAACAATTTTACTGAATTTAATGATCTATACTTGAAAGTTAATTTTATATCCATTTAAGAGAGACGTGTTAAAGACCTTAGTAGGATACAATAAAAACGCAAATCTGGTTCACAATGTAGGTTTTACATCAAAAATCAAATTCGCAAAAAGTACTCTGAAATAATCTTACCAATGTCTGATATTTTCATTTTACGGAGTCGTTGTTTTGCCATTTTACAGTCCTATAACAGTTTAAGGAAATCACTGTTTACTAGATATGACTTTCTTTTTGAATCGCTTGATAAGCATAAATATGTAGTGGTATGAACTCATTGAAGTACGCGTAAGTAACCTAAGTCGCTTTCTGTTGACTTTTGTGAAGTTAGTAAAACAAGTACGCAGAAGAGTTTTATATCAGATCCTTTTTTATATTTAAGTTTTCATTTTGGTTTCAGATTGAGGAGTTCCCAATGGCTTTAAAATGTTTCTATTTAGGTAAGAATCACATAACATCTACCATCTAAGACTATTGTAAAATAAATAAAAACAGAAACCAAAATGGTCTATTATAAAACTTATTATTTATCACTTATCCGTTTAAGCGCCTTTACACATTACAGAATTTTGAAGCTTGTAATGCATTGTCTCATTTGGAAAGATGCTAGCATATAAAGGTACAATTTCAAGTATACACGGAGTCAAACCTTGATGTCATCAAAATCAAATGCATCCCGTCTTAAATAATTCAGGCATATCCATTTATTTCTTAAGATTTAACCTTCTGTCAGCGATCCTTCTGTAGTTAGCATTGTAACAAAAACAACATTCGCAATAAGTTCGTTGTTTCGCGTTACTACCGCTATAATTCAAATGAAGATTACTCGCCAGCAAAATTATGTTATTTCCATTTATGTAATGTAACTATTATATATTAACAACATTTTCGATTCATCCCTCTCTGATTTCATACTCATGATATGGTTAAGGTGTTTAAACAATTGGCTTTTCGTATGCAGCAACATGTTTTGACGACACGTGGACAACTGAAACTCACACGAGAGTTTCACAGACTCTGTGGAATAAAATGCATGATATTCAACAAAAACAACGAAGTTCGACAGTTGAGGTTACTATTTATTCATAAAAAACTTGAATTAATCTAACGGTTGAAATAAAGTGTATAAGTTGTTAACAGACATTATATTAATTGTGAGAGTTCAATGTTCAAATCGAGGAAGGGAGGGCATGAATGATTGCGGAACGTTAAGTGTAGTTTAGTATTTATTGCAGGAAATCCAACAACTGTTAGGTGATTAAACCATTATAGCCGATATAACCGAGAAACGAAGGAAGTTTGAATTGTGTATGTCCATATGTACAGATTTCGAAAACCAACAACAATTCATGATCAACCAAAATAAATGTTCGTCTTTGATGAGACGCGCTAGATGCTTGTTTCAAATGGTATATATTTAATTATTAAAGAATTACCTTTCAATTCCTCTTCTAACTAAATTATTATTTCAAAGATGACAAATGCGATATTTCTTCCAATTTCATTTACATAATTATACAAATGGTTACGTTTTGTTTTCAAACATAAGCTTTTTAAATGGGATGTTATTATTGCGTAATGCTCTTGTAGTATGTATTACACTTATTAAAAATCAAATCACTTTTTTATTTGATCTTTCACAATGAAGAATAGACACAAAGAAGTATTGGAACTGACATGCAGAGGTAAGCACATAATTATGTATGTTCCACGTACGGTGTTTTTTTTTCTAAACTGCTAAAATGCAAGAAGCATTCATTAATCAGTTACTGCGAATGAATACTGTTTTTGTTAAAAACGTTTAAACAGAAATTATTGAATTTGGAAAGATGGTTATTTGTTATCATCACACTTGAATTTTGTTTCAGTATTGAATACGTTTAACAAAGACGACGATGAAGCAAAGCAGCTTCTGGAGATGTCTGTCCAAGCGTCATTAAATAAAAAGGATGCCGATTTCGGGACTGTTGACTCCAATAAGGTAAGTGACATACACGATGGTAAAATATGTGATCTCATGTGAATATAAGTTTTAATTTAAAAACGTAAATGAAACCCTAATCACTGCACAAAGAAACAACAAACATTGCTACACAAAACAGCTCTCTAGAAATGAATCCCCCAAAAAGTTATTGGCGAAAAGATTTCCCGTTTGACCTTATTTATTGATATGTATTACGTCACATGAATCCTAGAAATCTCCCCTAGAATGAAAATATAACTGCAGAAAATTAATGAACATATACATGTTTTTGGAAGAATGCATATGTATAATGAGCTATTTTGGCTGCTTTTGTTTTTACATCATATGTAGATCTCTCTATCCGTAAAGGAGATAACACCACCGAGAAAAAAGAAGAAACTTCGCAAACGTAAATATAACTTGTATTTTCTTACATCTTAATGTTGCCGTATGGGCGTTTAGGGTTCTTTCTTCGAGCAACACGTTTGGGTTTCTAAATATATTATATTTATGATTTAATATCATAAACATACAGGTTGACAGCATGAATGATATGCAAAGAATCACATTCTTAGTATAAGTATACATTTCAATTATATATAAAATGATGTGTTCCGACGGTAAGATACCAACTGAATTAATACACAAATACAACTATTAAAACAAAATAATTACAATAATACAACCGACCGACATGAATATAAAAGATGTATAAAATGCATATTTACCTAAATATATTATATTTATGATTTAATATCATAAACATACAGGTTGACAGCATGAATGATATGCAAAGAATGACATTCGAAATAGTCATTCATGCACACGGATGTGGTTGAGTGAATAAACTCATGCTTGACAAGCCAATTAACGTATTAAAATGTTAGTAAAAACAGTTCACCTTTCTACCCAGTCTCTTCATACTGAAAACTAATCAACTACTACAAAAGAACGCTACTAATCCTATTTACAGTTAAAATCTACTCTGTCCAACCATTGAACAATCAGAGCAATGTTTCCTTTAAAAAATAATTTACTTCAATATCATTCAGAATAAATATATTTATGAACTAAATATATTTACAACAATGAAATACGTCTACAACATTAAAATTATCTTCAACTACTCTCTTTCTTTTAAAATAAGCCGGGTATTCGGCTGATCGAAAACGTTTAAGGACAATTTTAACAAGCTGTATTTCATATGTGGTTCAAACCTGTAGAAATTATCCATATATAAATTTAGTTAAACCTATATATTTTAACTCGATTTCATCAAAAGCCAAATACTTATATTGACTATTTCGAGTCCGTGATCATGCGATCTATGAATCAAATACCGAACCTTAAAATCCTTGTTGAATTTCAAAGAAATAAATGTCAATAGATTTTAAGACTTATACAATCCAATGTCTTGATAATAAATATACAGCGTTCTTTTTTTTCTAAATTGGGTATGACTTGTAATGTTGGCTCAATTTGACTATATAGGAAAAGTAGTAATTGTAGATATCTTTGGTAAAGAACAAAGAAACAGTCATAAATAATTGGCCTGAAAACCGTGAGACGTTGATTCGTTATGTTATGGTAAAGAGATAGATCCCGACAAACAGTTGATCTATATTGAATATATGTTCTTCTTTGTCGGTCCTAGTACTATCTATTATACGTCTAACGTAGTCCATTTCGATTAGTTGGTCATCTATTGAATTGTATTGGTATTGAGGTAAGTTTGTCATTGTTAAAAAATTGCCCGCACAATTGTTTTGCAAATCAATGGGCAAGTTTGTTTATTTTATAAATTAATAAAATATAACCTCGTTCGTATCAATGTTCCATGGGGGGCATTCTGCATTTACAATTATAGTTTTGCGTTTAACTAAATATGATTTTAAAATGTTTCTTAAGTTAACTTATTTAGAATATCTCATTTTTATATGGAACACCAACTTGCTTTGTACAGGTAAAGTCGGAAATCGGAGTACCAAGGCTAATATCGAAGCAACAGATATAGTGGAAGAGAAACACAATACTGGTAGTAAAATCATAGGTATTAAACAGAAAGATACACATCGAGTAATAGAAAGAAAAAGTAACGTTCGAACCGGTAATCATCAGCCCGGGTTAAAAAACGTTGAGAAAGATACAACCTCTTACAGGAGGAATTCTGACTCTGAATCTCTTGGTTGCGGTTTTGACACAACTGTTGAGATTGATGAATCAATTGAAGATAAACCTGTTTCGTTCGAACAGGACGAAACGGATGCATTGACAAACGATATTGACTTTTATGAACAAAGTGTTTTTATGTATAAAGGTGATAAAATACCGTTCTGTCTTGAAGAAGAACAGTGGGTTAAGAAAGGCCTGGACTTGCATCAACATTTCGTTCATCAATTTAGTCCAAAAGCAAAATTTGATAACATTTACGAACAATGTGAAAACGCAACACAGTTGCATGATTATCTAGACTCCGATTCTCAGACGTACATACGGTGCATAATACAACATGACGGCTGTCATGAGGCAAAGTGTATGCCAGTAAGCAAAATAGAAGGATGTTCTGTCATACACATTTCGGGGCGATCCAAGATAGGCAGAACTTTCAATGGAGATGAGGTCGTTGTCGAATTGATTGATAAGAACAATACTTCCGACAACAAAACTGGCAAAGTTATTGGTGTACTGAAGCGCAAGAGATTCGCTGATATTAACCACCCCGTATTTGTATGCACTGTTGATGATACTGGCAGCTATTTATTGCGACCTATGTGTAAAACAGTTTCAAAAATTAAAATTCAGACAAACAAAATACAGGCCGACGGGAATAACGCATCATTTACTCTTTATGATTATGATATGCGAAAAAGAGTTTTAAGAAAAGCAAAGGACTTTCATGTGACACCAAAGGAAAGCAAGTTCGTGTATCTGGTTGTTATGATAACATGGAACGAACGCTTTCCATACCCGCTTGGAGCAATTATTAAAATACTACCCTGGGGAAATACTATAACAAATGGCATAAGAATTCTGAATATGCAGTTCGATGTACCATCGGTGTACAGTAAAAAAGTTGTAAAGCAAATGAAAAGATTAGAAACTTTGGAGGGATTTGACGAACCAGGCTTACAGAAACAGCAAAACAGAAGAAACTGTGCACACCTTGATGCATTCACAATCGATCCTCCTAATGCGAAAGATTTGGACGATGCTTTAAGCCTAGAACTTGTTGAAGGCGGATATCGAGTCGGTGTTCATATCGCAGACGTTTCCGAGTATGTTACAAAAGACAGCCCATGTGATATAGAAGCCAAAGAACGATCTTGTACTTTTCATCCAGAAATTAAGAGGGCAAGACACATGTTACCGGAACCTCTTAGTGTACAAAAATGCAGTTTGCTAGCAGGTAAAATCAGACTAGCGGTATCAGTGTTTTACATTTTCGGCTCAAATGGACAGTTAAAAACCTTCAACTTGATTTCTTATGAAATTGCTAAAACAATTATACAATCTTGAAGGCAATTCACCTATAAAGAGGCTCAGAACATACTTAGTAGAGATTTGTCTGATTGTGACGTGGATAAAATTGAAAATGATATGACAATCCTGTTTGAAATTGCGACACAACTGCGCAAAGAACGCTTAGGAAATGCGATGTTTTATTCAAAACAGGTTTTTGATGATGAAAATGATGATAATAACACAGTGGAAGCTCATTATTTAGTCGAAGAATTTATGATTCTCACTAACTTTTCAGTCGGAAAAATTTTGTATGAACATTTTCCCGATTGTGTTCCTGTCAGATATCAACCACCACCTTCTGAAGAAAACATGCAAGAATTTCTGACAAAAAACGATATATATGTTGATGTAGTTACGCGGTTGCAGGATAAGTGCTTAGGTGGCAAAGTCCGTGGTCTTCATACACTTTTGTCGATGGAAAGGGATGCGCTAGAGGGAAAGTACGTGGTCGTTCCCAAACAGGTGCGACAAAGGATTACAGATCCCACCGTAAGTCCTAAACACGTGCTCACGTGTGATCATTTGTTTCCCATTCAGTATGTTGTTAATATGCATTGGGTTTGCATTCAAGAAATGGCTGGTTATGTCTGCTGTACTGGAAAAACTTCTGATTCTACTGATGGTAAGCATTACGACCTAGATGTCTTCCCATATGTTCACTTCACTTCACCAATACGACGCTACATTGACTTGGTTGTACATAGGCTTCTGTGGGCATATCTTCATCAGAAACCGTGTCCTTACAAAAGACATGAAATACATTCATTATGCATTGATTTGTCTTCAAAGCATAAGCGTGCAAACGAATATAGACGAAATTGCATTCTCTTAAAGAAAGCTTTAGAACTGCAAAAATATCAACAGATGATACCGTGTTTTGTTGAGGATGTATCCACAAGTGGAATTACTTTTTGCAACCCAGCATTGAACAACGTGATGAGAAAGGATAGGACATTAGAATTCAATCTTTTGGAAATGGGTCACAAACCTGAACTTATGCAGGGCACATCAGGGCAGTATATCAATGCGACATGGAGAAAGCGATTGTACGACAGCAAAGGGATGGCATTCCAATATCTGAAAGGTTCAGGGAAAGTGGACTGTCTACGGCTGAATTCAAACAAAAACGCCGTACTTATACCGATTTGTACATGGGCACACATGTTGAAATCTGCAATTAACGACCATAATGCCGATTTTCAATGACATCTACATGCCTTTCAACATCGTTCACCTGATTTTCCAGGGTATGATGATGTCAGCACTGAAAGCATTGCATTGAAGGAATTGAAATCTTGCACAAAGTTTTCAGTCGAATTTAGACGGGGTCAGGTCATTACTATTCAAATGTCTGCTGGACCATTACGTGGCATTATGGTTCCAAAGCCCGTGTGTTTAAAATTGACTGATACTATTTCATTTTGTTTGTTGCATACAGAAGATCCCGTGTTGCACCTGTCTAACTATTCCAATCAGGCAGTATCGAAATCCTTCCGTAATGCGACACAGTATGTAAATGAATGGCTACCGCTCATTCTAATGGAATCTGCCGCCAACATAGTGGGTTGCTCAAATGATAATGTCAGCATTAATAATGTCAACATTAACTTTACATCGGGTACTACCGGAAAATTCGTTCTTTCGATCCAACACTGTGAAGAACGAAATATAGAACTGTCCGGTATACAAAGGGACGAGTCTGACAAAGACGAAGCCTTTATTAAACAGTCGTGCGATTGGCTTTGTCTGAAAGTACCTCTTCAAAGAGGCACAGCCACTCCCCATGACGTCAATTACAATTACACTTATTGGATTGGTCACGGAGTTATCACTGATATCAAACAAAAAGGAGCACAAAGTGATAAACTTTTAGTTAATTTTAAACTGTGTGCAAGAGCTGGGTCGTTTCCTTCTGCGATAGGTAATAGCAATGCGAAATGCAGTGTAGAAATACTCAAGAAGTCATATGTTGACTGGTAAGTGTAATGAGTTGACAAAGTGTATCTGCAATTAGATTCGTGGAGAAGTTACTATATCTCTTAGCCTTATCACTTTGCCTTACCATTTTCTACTGTATGTGTTCTAGTTTGCAACAACATTTTCTTTTTGTACATTGCAGTCGGACGGAAAAAATCATACAACTTCTTCAAAGATCAGAAGATTTTCTTTCAAAACAGATAGCCATTAAACATCGAATACCAGATTTGGGTGTGCACTTACACTTCCTGCTTTGTTTGTTTTTGTTGCTGATTCTTATACCGATTTTGAATGATGCTTATTTACATATTGATGTGGAAAATAGCAAATTAATTTTAGATGATAAAGAGCTTGTAAATAACCAGGTATTTTTTCTACTATCACAGATTCCTGTTACATAGATGCCCTTAACGGGTTAACGTTGGATCTAAGGAAAGCTATGCTCAAGAATAACGACAAACAGAAAGAGGCGATTGAAAGAGCTATGGCATCACGTTTTACCTTAATACAGGGACCACCTGGTATCTTAGAAATGACTTAGAAATATTATGCTTTAGATCACAAAAGATCTTTTACACGATTACCAATTCATTTTATTCATAATCTAATCTATGAGATATGACTAACAAACATACGATGCTAATCTTGACATACAGAGCCGTATATCCATTCGGACTCCTTTTTTAATTTCAGTATAAAATCCATCATAAAATCGATATCAAAATCACATATTGTGTACGTTTGTTTTCTTTAGCATGTTACAGTGGTGTATAGTCGATACAAATATTGGTTTAATATGTATTACTTACATCGTTTATAGTCTGACATCAAACAGTAAATTTGTTGTTTGCATCATAGGTTGGAGGCGCATAGGACCGTAACTTATCTTCTTAGTGATACTAGTAACCCCACTTACGTTGATGGATACATGGCTTGAACTAAAGGAAATCATGATCTCTATCGAATCAGATCAAAAATTTTATCATTGTTTAAATCATTATTTATTTGCAATAATACACCGAAGAAATACATGCATAAACTTGACTGTTATGGAGGAGCCTAGTAGTTCGGAATTCAAATGTTTCTTTTCATTATATTCTATTGATATTTTGATACGCTGATCGTATTTATATAATACATTAGTTTAGAAACTGTCTTTTAAACATATAAAATGTACTGAAAATTCTGAGAGTCATATGCACAAAAAAGTAAGTAATTTGAACGACTTTAATACAGAGAATTAAAATTACAATAAAAAACCGTCACCTTGGTCTCGTGTTAAGAAAACAGTATGTACATTCGATCAAAATTTTAATTCAATTGTCCATTGGCTGATATAATTTAATCATAACATATCTCGATGGGCTTATGATGAGCGATATACATGCCTGATATGCATGTTCCATGGGGTTTGAGTCTCAAATGGATGTTGTAATATATTCTGAATCGTTTTTCTAAATTCACTTCTTCAAAATGTACTTCAAAAAAATTTAATGCGTTTTTTTTGTATATGAAAAATACATTAAACGTCAACATCCGGTAGATGCTGCTAATAAAATAGTTTTGTCTATATAGCGTAGCTGGTTATTAATAGTTTAAACAAATAAAGTACGTGCTATGCACCATTTAATGTCTTGCTTAGAAAACAAATCATACTTTAAAAAACGAAATCATACAAAGGCTCTATCTCATTTTTTTAGCAAATGACGCATATTGTTATAATATTTTGCGACGTCTTCATATTATTTAAATGTTACGGATATCCGGATATATTAGGATAAAGGGAAATCGGGATACTGATTTTGGATAGGATTCCCATTCTTAGTCAATACATTTTTGTGACGAAATCGTATATCAGATTTTCGTATATTCACATCCGGTTTTACTTTTTATTTTAGGAACAGGTAAAACGCACACTGGCATCACATTGATCTATCTTTTTGATAAGATTAATGAAACAATCAGTACTCAGAGTAACCAGCCGAGAAAAAGCATATTGTTTTGTGGACCATGTAATAAATCAGTGGACCATGTAGCAAGTAGGTTTCAGTTAATTTGCAATTTAAAATGTACATGCCACTTTAAGAGATTTTCAAATGTAATCGGTACATTGAGAATTGGAATTTCTACCAGTTTCTTCGCTCACGTTTTGACACATGTGTTTTTGAAGCGTTATATCATACATTTGTTTCATTTCTTGAGTACTTTTAATATAATTTTTTTTACCATAATTATGTATATAAAATAATTAAAATGTAGATTTTTGTCAATAATTGACAGTCACTATACGAAATATAATACACTTATATAGCGCTTGTCTAATCTTACAGGGTGGATGCTAAAGAAAATGGGAACTTACTCTCTCAAATTTGTGAGGGTCTATGGAAAATGGATTGAAGCCATTGATTTCCCCATACCTGGTAAAACTTTTTACCACCCGAAAAACCTAGAGCCAGCGCGTGATCTTCAATGTGTTTCTTTGCACCATCTAATTCGTGAGGATGGCAAACCATTT
The DNA here is from genome assembly GCF_020536995.1 of Dreissena polymorpha. Taxonomy (NCBI): domain Eukaryota; kingdom Metazoa; phylum Mollusca; class Bivalvia; order Myida; family Dreissenidae; genus Dreissena; species Dreissena polymorpha. The sequence goes on from NC_068369.1 coordinate 2,638,364, forward strand.
GCTGAAGAAATAAAGGATGTTGACAAACACTTTAAAGACCATGAATATATTCCAATGCCTGCTAAAGTGAAGGAATACAAAAAAATGCTACGGATGGCATGTCAGGAAGAACTAAAGAAGTACCACATAATTCTTTGTACAGCTGATGTTGCTACAAATCAAAATTTGATCCAAAATTTAAATATTCAACAGGTATCAAAAAGCTCGGATTGATACTGATAATACCTGGTCAGTTTTAAAGCAGTAAAATAATTATATGCGCGGAATACGAAAATAAGATATGAACATTACTTTTAAATTTTGTTTCTCCGATCATGATTTGTAAATTATCAGATATGAAGTTTCACCTTTGACTCTTGTATTGTGTATGGCAATAAATAGGCCAGTATGTTAAGGTATCATTACCGTTTGAATATTTGAAAGCTTCTCAGAGACATCAGATACTTAATGGTTGATTATGTTTTTCACGTCACATAGCTTTCTAAAACACCATAGTTTTCCTAATTACAGCTCATCATGGACGAAGCAGGTAGGTGTCCCGAACCAAAATGCTTGGTTCCCATTATTTCTTCAAAGGCTGAACAAGTTGTTCTAATTGGGGACCATATGCAGCTGCGACCAATCATTAAATGCAAAGAGGCAGCTGAACTGGGAATAGAAACTTCTCTGTTTGAACGATATGCGCGCATGGGTACATCCAAGAAACTTAAAAACAATGTGAAGTTTACAATGTTAGAGCACCAATATAGAATGGTAATATCTTTCGATTGTGCTTAAGTCACTTTTATGTTAAGTGTCGTCTTGTATACATTGTCCTTGATGTTATAGACAGTTCAAAATCTGCATCATATAACAACATTTGTGCGGATGGTGACAATAATTGATCTCCTCTCAATGCTTCTAAAGCTTTATTATTTTAATATTTAGACAAGAATGTAACATGTTAACTGTTCTTGTAGTGTTGTACATAAAAAATGCTCATTATTATATACACTGTACCGATGTTTGTTCCAGATACATGCATATATATTTAAACAACGTTCATTTCAGCATCCTCGGATATGTGACATTCCATCAAAGCTGTTTTATGAGGGCAAGCTTCAAACAAAGCACTACTACTCCAAAGACCAACCGCTTCCGATATGGCCACAGCATGAATCCCTTGGCGTAATACCCCATGTGTTCGTACACCTTGTAGGCAATGAAGAAATGCTTACAGTTTCGACCGAAGACGGCAATGAAAAGTCAAAAAGTAACGCAGAAGAGGTGGATTATGTCGTAAGTGTTATTTACTGTATTGTGAAAAATGTCATAAAGCAACACATTTTTATTTATTCATCTTTTATTATGTCTTTTGAAACTGTATTTTCAGGTAAAGCTATACAAATATTTGCTTCATCAGGTTCCGAATGAACGCGTTTATATATTGTCACAATACAACGCTCAATGCTCGGAAATAAAACGAAAGTTGCGAGAAATGAACTTATATGATGACGACGTCGGAACAGTGGTCTCAATATAAAGAAGTGAAACTCCAGCTGCTGGAGCAGTATTGAATTTTCATTAAAAACAATTAGTTGGTCCTTTATTTAAGGCAAGTGACCGATTGCCCAAACAATACAAAACAGCACAATACAGCACAATACAAACCAACATAAACACAAAATATGAATAAAGCTGGGGTCACCGCCTTGGAACGGTCAATGCAAAGCATTGGGGGTTTAAACCTGGTTATAGAGCGCTCAACCTCACACTTGGCCCAGCAATATTCATAATACATTCAAGTGTAAATAAAATTTAACGTCATAGCATTGTAACTCAAATTAAACAATAATAAAAGGGAATTAAAACGCATTCAATTTAATTACTATTTAATTACTCAATTGCATTGAAGATACAAGAGTAACAGAATTACAACTCAAGTCAAGGTAAACCTTATTTAGGAAATATTCTGTTTTACGATGTAGTTTTTTTTAAAAGATAGATTAATACAGTTTTGAAAGTTGTTAAAGATAGTTTAATACAGTTTAGAAAGTTGTTATATTAAATGACTATAAATATTCAATTTTATATGTTATCCATGTTTATCCACCAACATTGAAACCAAAGAAATCTATTCAAATTCAAAATAACTGTATTTGTAAGCTTTATGCTTTTATAAAATATTTGTAAATAATATTTTTTATATTACATTCGTATTTTGTCACTTTTTTCTCTAACAATACTCTTTGTAACCCTGTATTACATTGTACAACACACTAAATTGTTAAATATACTTATTAATTGAAAATATCACAAACAAATATTAATAGCATGGCTATCATAGAAAAAATAGCACTAAAGCAACCAGATTTTACGAAAAAAGAAAAGTCCTAAAATACCGTATTTTTTACAATTATTAGTTTATATTGAATAAAATATCACGACTGGTATAGAACATTACTTAAAAAAAGTTCATATTTTCAGTATATTCGGTAATAAAATTTCTCGATGTGAAATTGAAAGTACATCGCAAAAATAGGTGACATAACGATATACACAGTATTAAGAACGCAAGAATATTGATCATTTTATATATAAATTAGATCTATATACAATTAACTACGCATGCACAATTTGCAATCCTGGGTTTACCACGTGACGATGATGATCAATCTACTTGCGTTATTTATAGTTAACGGGTACATATACCCAGTAAAATTATATTACCGAATGTACTGAAAATATAAAAACTTAACAACTTTTTAAGTAATGTAATATACCAGTCGTGATATTTTAATAAATATAAACTTGTAAAAAATACGGTATTTTAGAACTTTTCTTTTTTTTTCGTCAATGTGGTTGACGGTCCCTTAAAGTTAACAATAGTTATTCAACAAACCATTTCATGAAATCAACACCAACAACATTCACGCAGGAGGGGAATGGGATTACGTGATCTTCAGCACTGTACGATCCCTGCCTGAATACAAAATTGAGAAGAACCCCACCTTGGGCTGGTGCAAATACAATCTGGGTTTCATCACCGACCGGAACCAGGTGAACGTGGCCATTACCAGAGCCATGAAGGGTCTCGTCATCGTTGGTACGTAACACAGTTGCTAGTTTTAATCTGTGCAGGCAGTTATGATAAAATACTCCGACTTTCTGTATGTGTTGCGTGCCTTTATTAAATGACGATTTAAATGATGAGTACATCTATCAAGAGCAATACTTTCTTTGAAGTGGGGAGTATGTACATTGAATAAATAAATCAGTGACATTACAGTTTGTTCCAATTTGGTCCGACCATGTCCCGGAAATCTATTGAACTATTTCCACTTGTTCTAAGTAGATTATGATATATAGTAACCTAAACGACGATCATGAGCAATTCCGACAAAATTCGTTTCATGTGTTGGTGTGTAGTAATATGTTATAGTTATACAATATTATTAGCAATAAAATGTCAATTTTCTAATTTGCAATGTTTTATTGCTTACAATATTTAGTTGAAAAACAACAACAACAGCAACCCGCAACACAACAGTTATTTTGTTTTTCCCTTTGTACGTTAGGAAACAAAAGTCTTCTCCGATGTGACAGGACATGGAGTAAAATCCTGGACGAATATGACCACTACGAATGCGTTAAAACTCCGGAGGAATTCCCGCCACCAAACACGAGTTTGACGAGACAGGAAGTCATGGCCCGTGCGAAGGCGCAATGTTACAGACAGTACTGCGAGATCTATGAACCCGGGAAGGCCACATCATACGATGGACCATTCGATTAAATACCTAAGTCACGTTTCAAAATCGCAGAGCAACAAGAGGGATGCGCAGTAAACCGTCTTAGAATAAGGGAAAACTATTCGCAAAGAAGATACTGTCCCCGATGGATAGAGAGTAAAATGGTAGATAGATGACATAGGTGTTTATACATTCATATGTACGGATTTCAACACATTTTGTGAAAGCCAAACAGGATGAATAACTACTTATAAAAAATGTTTGAGGTAATTCTGCAGTCTACAAGTCAGTAAAGTCATGTTCTTTATTATCAAAAAATGATGAGTTCTGTTATCGATGCTTATTTCTATAAACAGATTACAAGACTTCAGACCTAAAACTATTATAAGAATAACTATATTCGTCGTCAGAAGATGACTTTATGTACATGTGCATAGTTGTGTAAAATGTGGATAATTTGTATACATGACTAAATTTTATTTAGCGATAAAATTACAAAGCTCAGTATTTTTAATATACTGTAGTCAGAGTTGATGTGTATATCAAACAACCGGTAGTGAACGTTTAATCTAGATCCAACTTCATAGCAGCTACATGTATTCATATGAAATATAAATTTACGTTAACATGTTTCGTTTTTTTTCCCGCAAATGTTGCAAAATCCTTTGTTAATTATTCCTTTTTTATCAAGCATAACGCGTTTAAAGACAATCTAGGTAAACAGAAACAAATCGATAATGAATGTTTCAAAATGAAACTCCATACATAGATTAGACAAAACACTATGTATTGCAAAGAGGAAGGCAATTTTATATGCTGATAACAATTGTTATACGTGTTTCAATGGAGATTATTAATAATAATTCAGTTCAAATGTTAGTGTATTGTATTTCAATTATATTAATAACTAAACGCCATTAACATTAGCTGGAAAAATTTTCTGGACATAAGCCGCTAGTTTTTTGTGACTGCAAAATAGGAAATAATTATGATAAATACAACAAAACAATAAATATTGTTATGTTCGCTTTTCAATTATATATTTTCACACATGATTTTAAGAAGTTGATACACATTCATACGACATTGTCTTATGAAAGGTATTCGTCACTACTGCGACAAGTTCTAGTTTGTGCTCGTTTATACAGAATAGTCAGTTATCAAGTAAAATGATTCAGGTAAATAGGACAAAAGAACCATTTGTCAATTCGAAAATCTGTAAATAAGGTCACTGAATCTGTTTTGCCATCACGATGATTATCATTCTTGTTATTGTTTTTCGGTTGTTGTATATCTGTTTAAATAAATAATGGGATGACTGCAGTTACCAATATACTTAGACGGTGCTTCCATTGACAATGTTGTCTACTAAAACATTCAAATAAATATTGTCCCGATGTCATATAAACGATTTCATATCTAATGCGCTCTGTCTGCATAATTTTCTTATTTCACTCGTTACATTTACATTATCAGGAGACCTGTGGTTAGAATGTGTTTTTAATGTGAGCAATATTTGTGTGTTCCCTATTAATCTTCATTGATGGTTTTATTTTTTGTTTATTTCTTAAAAGTAAAACAAGTACAAATGTTTGTTGTTGTTGGTTTATTTAGTGCATTATGAAAACTCATTGATCACTGTGTTTTATCTACATGCATTATGCACTTCATACTTACGTATTGCAATATCTATGTTATCTAATATAGCCTGCCAAACAAACATTGTTGACAATGGTGTCTGATATGGCTTCTTTGTTTTCGTGTGTACTCATGAATTATACATTTGGATTGCACCTTATCATAATGATTAAACAAACATGACGATTCCTGTTTCGCAGTATGGTGGTATATGAAACACAATTATATATAACATCTAAAAACAATTTTTCTATTTATTGTAGGTTATCGGTCAATAAACATCACTTTTGTCTGAAGCGTAGAAAAGTTTATAGCACTGACAGTGCCCAGTAATAGCAACAGATTATTTCGGGAATGCTCAGTTTTTGTGTTTTAACTTATAAAAACTGTATCTGATCGCATACATGAAACTTTAAAGTATGTTATTATAAAGGCATTTCACAATAAAGAGAAGCATCTGCAATTGTTTGTTAACCAGAGTAAGATCTTGTGCAGGTAATGGGTTATTTAATTGTTTTTCAAATATTCGAACGTCTATAAAACGTACAGTTACTATATATCATCTCGACTTGTTTTAAATAAATTGTACAGGAAACACGATAAACTAGCGCAAAACTAATACCATTTGGTAAAAAGGACGGATTAATATAAAACCCCATCAATCTTATGTCTGAGTCGTTGCTTCTTTCCTTACCATTTGCCATTTAAATGAGCTCAAGAAAACGTATCCGGTAATTATTGTAGAGGCCAAGAACTAAACCCAAACTGCCACCTAGCATTACATGGGCAAGCCTATATGAAAACTCCGATGAATAACCCTTTTCACACAGTAAATATAAACTCAACTAAATTTTTACTTTTTATTAAAGGACCTTATAACATAAAAACATAAAAAATGGTTCTGGCATATAATGTCTCGACTCCAAGCAGCAAGGGCCACCTGCGAACATGGCAAGCCCAAACTAACTGCAAATAACTAACTGCACAAATAAATTGTATATGAGTGCTGACTCCGGGTGACGGCCATCAGCACTCCCAACAAAATCATATATATTTTCCCCAAAAAATGTGCCAGGTAAAAAGCGTCCATCCGGCACTGATTGCCAAGGAACTGTTAACTTCAAGCGACTGTCGACAAACCCGAGGTGTCCGAACTGCCCCATCGGAAGTGGAGTCGTGACCGACCTGTATCCGACGTTTGGTACTCTGCGTCTACACGGCAAACTGAAAAACGCAACTCAAACCAGCAGAATATGTAATATACTAAAACCAAATCTAGTACGGAAAACAATCAGTTTCCCCTTATGTTATTAAAATTAATGTGGACAGGCAAATAAAACTTAAAATAAATCTATAGCCTGACCAAATTTTTAAATATATAACGGACGCAGTAAAGTGTGACAGAACAACACTGTGTAAAAACAAACTACATGGGTTGGGTGGGAGGGGAGAAAATTTACAACCTTTTGTTTGTGTAGATAACAATGAGAAAGAAATTTTAAATCTGTAAAATTAGCTACTTCGGTTAAAAAACACCAACAATAAGAAAACTGAAAAACCAGCCCAGCAGTGGCCCAACAATAAACAGGTCTATTATTTAGTAATAGACCATATTATTGTAGAGGCCAAGAACTAAACCCAAACTGCCACCTAGCATTACATGGGCAAGCCTATATGAAAACTCCGATGAATAACCCTTTTCACACAGTAAATATAAACTCAACTAAATTTTTACTTTTTATTAAAGGACCTTATAACATAAAAACATAAAAAATGGTTCTGGCATATAATGTCTCGACTCCAAGCAGCAAGGGCCACCTGCGAACATGGCAAGCCCAAACTAACTGCAAATAACTAACTGCACAAATAAATTGTATATGAGTGCTGACTCCGGGTGACGGCCATCAGCACTCCCAACAAAATCATATATATTTTCCCCAAAAAATGTGCCAGGTAAAAAGCGTCCATCCGGCACTGATTGCCATATGGCCACCCAACAACGCTGACCCAGCGGCCCAAATTCCCCAACCTCGAAACCAGCTGGGCCAGAGATGACGGGTGGCCACTGCCAAAGAACTTTGGCTGCAGGGCGGATGGACGCATGCTTGGAGTCGGAAGCAGTAAACTGTAAACACAAGGCAAGGATATGAATAAAAACTAGCAGCAAAAATGCATAAAACCCAGCAGAAAAAAAAATGCATAAAAACTAGCAGCAAAAAATTGCATAAAAATTAGCAGCAAAAAACTTTCTTTTTTCTTTTTTCATACATATGAGTAAGAAAAATATGCATACAAACTAACTGCAAATATCTATTTTTGGACTCAATAGCAACACCAACATACATAATGTTTGGGATTTAAAATTGTAAGAACCCCCAAATTTGTGCATCTAGAACTTCAGTAATGGATTGGTGTATTATGCTTTATAAATTTTTCAAGCCCTGCAGACATATTAGAAAGAAAAATATCTGTATTCAGAGTTGACAAGTGGACTCCGTCCTTCTCAAACAAATGTTCCTCAAATTTTCCAAAGTCAGAGTTGGCCAAGTAATGCCCTCCACATGCCAAAGCCCTAGATGAACCATGACTATTTAGGCGCTTTCTTGCTTTGTCCATAGCAACTTTATTATCAGAATATCTCCAATTTGACCTTGGAAGCACTGCAGACCATACAATCTTAACACTTGGAAATATAGACAGTATAGTCCTGAATAGCTCGACAATCAATTTTCGAAGGTCCACCAGTGACCGACGACCAAGATCATTACCACCTAAATGTAACACAATATAGTCTGGAGAATTACCCACATTGGCAAGCGAAAGAAATTTTTTCTTTGATTCTGCAAGTGTTAACCCACTGTACCCTTGCCACCAGATGATGTTGGGTTCAAGGCAGAGGTTGGCCCCTTCAGGTCGTAATCTTGCTGCTATGAAGGCTTGCTTGATTATTGATGAACCCAGTATCCAGATGGTTTTCCCTAAATACAACTTGGTTTTTGTTAGTCACATGAATCTAACTATATGAACCATACCTTTTTAATGGGGGTTATTTATTAGGCTGGGCATGACAACAGGAACAGAACGAACATATGTTTGGTAGGCATTGGAAGCCCATCTGCCTGCCTGTTTAATGATCTCCACTGAATAGCCTAGTTGGGAAGCTGCAGTTGCTGCTCCAATTCTGAAGGAGTGGGATTTGTAAGACCCATAATTTAGACCCAAAAGAGAAACCGTTTTCTTAAGAATAGCAGAAAATTGGTAACGAGTAATTGGTTGTTTGTTAAAGTGCAAAAACAAGGGACCAGGCCCTTGAGGACGAACATGAAGATACTGGTTAAGACACACAACTGGGCAAAATTCACTGTTTGACCTAGTAATTTTGAGCGCTACCCCTTTGCCCAACTGATCAGTTTTTGAATGCCGGATTGAAATGATTACCCCATTGTGATCAACTTGTAAATCTTCTATTGCCAACACCGCTGCCTGTAAAATACTATCACCTTTTTTAGGAACAGCTATTTCGCCAACTCTTAGAAAACCGAAAAACGCTAGCATAAAAGCTGCAGTGAACAGTTTTGCTTCGTAGACACTGGAACACACAATATTAAGTTTGCTTACTATCCCTTGCAGTAACGAGAGGGTAATTGGAAGCCTATTATCGTGTGTTTTCTTATCTTTTTGCATTCCTTCCACCATTTTTGAAACAATGAACTTTTTGGTAGGGTCAACAACATCAAGCAGCTTGCAATGAAAAGCTATAGAGCTTAAGTATGATTTTGCTGTTTTGTGGGATAGTTTCTGTAGGGATAGCCATGCTACAAATCGAACCACCTGTTCAACTGTAGGCGGCCAGGCATCTGACAAGCCGTATTGCCTTTTAAACTCAGAGAATCTCTCTAACCCAACGATGTATGCCTTTTTTGTATTAGCAGCAAGGGAATTGTCTAGCAATCTATTAGCCTCTTGTTGCAGATCATCAGTAAAAACTCCGGCGGGACTGATTCTGGACTCGCTTGTGCCTCTGGTGCTAACTGTTGTAACCTGTGAAACTGTTTACGAGAAATTGCATCAGCAATGTAATTGTACTTTGATGAAATATGTACTGCTTTAAACACCACCGAGTATTTCATAACTAACAACACAAATGTTCTAACCAGAAACATCAAACGTTTCGACTTGGAAGACTGTTTGTTTATCACTTCTACCAAACCTAAATTATCAATATGAAACTTAATCTTCCTGTCCCTCAAAAAGACCCCCCAGAGCCATATTGCCAACAAAACAGGGACCATCTCTAAAAATGTTATATCTGATAAAATAGGTTGGCCTTGCCATTGAACAGGCCATGGGCAATAGGCCCAATTACCTCCAAAATAACAACCACAGCCAAGAGTAGCACCGCCTGCACTATCAGTGTAAAGATGAATGACAGAGTTATCCAACCATACTTTATTTGGAATATGTACAACGCCATTAAAATCTTCAATAAATTGAATCCACATCAGGATGTCTTCTTTCATTTCACCATTAACTCTTATCTTATAATAGGACTTTTTTAAGCCACACATAGCATCATAAAATCGGCGCAAGAATGCCCTACTTGCTCTTACTGCTTGACTACAAAAACTCAACTTCCCAGTCAAAGACTGCAATTCTTTTAACGTAAGTCTCTTTTTTACTAGACAATTTTGCAAAAGCTTCAAAAGTTCTTCCACTTTTTTAGCAGGTACTCTAACAGTCATTTGCACAGTATCTAATTCCAGGCCTAAAAATGTCAGTACTGTTGTTGGGCCGACCGACTTTTCCACCGCAACTGGGACTCCCATTTCGGTGCATACTTCCTCGAAAGTAGAAACTAGCATGTTACAATTATTTGACCCAGCTGCACTTCCAAAAATAAAGTCGTCCAAATAATGATCTAAAGTTTGAATCCCAGTTTTGAAACTTACTAGCCAATGTATAAAAGTGGAGAATGATTCGAATAAAGCCGGAGCAATAGATAAACCCATTGGTAAGCATTTGTCAACATAATACTGGTTGTTGAACTGAAGCCCCATCAAGTGAAAGTCCCCTGGGTAAATAGGCATTAAACGAAAAGCCGATTTAATATCTCTTTTTGCCATCATTGCTGACGTACCTAAACTAAATAACATGTCAGCCACTTTGTCAAATGATGTATATTTAACAGAAATGTCTTCCACACTAAAACCATCATTGACACTTGACCCATTGGGATACGACAGGTGTGTAATTAACCGCCAACCCCCGTCTGGCTTCTCTAAAATGCCTAATGGACTTACTTTTAAATTGGAAATTGGTGGGACTTTGAAAGGACCTGAAATTCTACCTAAGGAAATCTCTTTGTCAAGTTTCTTTTGGACTTCTGAAAAATGCACTTTTGTTGAAACCAAATTATTCGCTGAAGAACCGAGATGTGAACCCTTATAACCCAGCTTAAAACCTTGCTTGAAGCCATTACTGAGCACAGAAGCTACTTCTTTATTTGGATATAACTGAAGATATTTAGAAATCGTAACAACATTGATTGGCGACTTGCCAAGAGACCAAACTGAGGTATTAGTATCTGCTAAACGGGCCCCGGAGCCCCTGAATTGGGCCTCTAGGTCGGAACGTGTAAGCTTTAGGCCTGTACGAGGTCTGGGTGACAGCCCCCCTGACAGACCCACCTCCCAAGGAACTGGTGTTGCGAGGCTTGAGATGACATACCCTGGAAGGATGGTCGGAACCACAAATCATACAAGCATGTTTGTAATTGCAAACTGACCGTAAGCATCTGGTATAATTGAAATCATAACATTTTCTTACAAAATTCCCCGTATCATGAACTGGCTGCCTTGGAGGCCCCATACACAACAGCCAAAGCTCCATATCAATCATTGCCCACGAATTCGCTGGGTTATTACCCATTCTCAACCTAAACTGTTGATCATAAGATCTCCAACCCTCAGTGTGTCTTGCTGCCCCCAGCCTTATAGTGTGCATATACTTTAAGAGATCTTGCATTTTAACCGGATGAGCACTTAAATAAATGCTTGACAAAATGAGGAATGCGTCAGTCCATTTAGCTATATCAACAATGCTTTGTTTCATGTTGGGTTTTACCACTAATTCACCCGAATTATTCAAAACCAAATGTTTTCCTAAATCTTCAGGAACTACCGGGGCCTCCAACAAACATGCCAGATCTACATATTGGCCTGATATTATTTTGACTTTAATTGACTGAGGAACATGATCACCTAAAACAGACTGAAAACTAGGAATCATGCATGGTAAAAAAATATCCTCACTAAAACCATTACCCGATTGAACAGCCGGATCTGGCTGGCTTGCTGCAGGCTGCATCTGGTCGCCCAGTTGTTGACTGAGAGGCAGCTGGTCGGGTTGATGGCCGGACTGTTGGTTTGAAGACCATTGGCCGAGTCGATGGCTGGGGGTGAGAGGCAGCTGGACAGGCTGTTGGTTGGGAGGCAGCTGGACAGGCTGTTGGTTGGGAGGCAGCTGATCGGGCATTTGGGTGGAAGGCAGCTGACGGGGTTGTTGGCTGGTGCCAGGTAGGTTTTGGCTGGGATGCTGGTGTAGTTTGACCGACGGACGGCGCCTTTTCCGGTTTCGCGTTTCCATGTGTGCAATAAAATAAACAATAAAGATAATAAGTAAATACCGAAAAAAGCCATATTTGGCTTATAGCTAACCCACTATAATAATTAACAAACCTTTTAGAGATTTATTGCATATGAACTAAAACGTGACTCAACAAACTGTCTTGGTAATTATAAATAAATGCGCCATAAGACCACCTCTTAACTGCAGTAAGTACCGACTATTGCCGCATTGCCACAATTAAGTTCCTTTTACTATCGCTACATAAAAACCAACATTCATTTAAAGTGTTTATGATAAACCTGAACATAGTGCCCGCCCTAATTGAATCTGAAGCAACCCACTCTCCAGAAATTGAATAATAACGCTAAATATATTTTGACATTTTTGTGCTGACCAAAAGTAATATGTTTGTTTAACACGCCACGGGAATTCCTTTATTTCGATTGAAATTTACCCTCTTACTGCCAGTGAGATATTAGCCTATTTTCAGAAAATAAGTATAACATGGTTATTTCACTGAATACACGAATGCATATCAACTACGTTTTCTCATAAAGCTTGAAATTGATTTTGCTCTTACTACAATTGCTTAGATCAGACGCCATGTGACCGATCCACTTTTTCCCCACCACTGTACAGAAATCCGTAAACTACAGCCCGTAAACTCAGCATCCATGATAAATATCACAAGAATTGCTAAGAAACACCTTTTAACTACCGGCTTCTAACTTTATTTTACATATTTAATAACTTTTTACTAGAATAGATTAGAAATAATTAAAGGAGAAAATTTACAACCTTTTGTTTGTGTAGATAACAATGAGAAAGAAATTTTAAATCTGTAAAATTAGCTACTTCGGTTAAAAAACACCAACAATAAGAAAACTGAAAAACCAGCCCAGCAGTGGCCCAACAATAAACAGGTCTATTATTTAGTAATAGACCATAATGTTTGATGTAACGAATGGATCTCACCATCAACTAGTGTTTTTGGGTCCGCCCGTCTGTCTATTATAACGGTCAAATGTCAGGGACTATGAATAAACATACGATAACTTAGTTTTGAACATGCGCTATTTACATGTAACTGGGTAAACACATTAGGTGGTAGGTTCGCTTAACGTTTCTCAGACACTCATTATGTTCATCTGTCCTATGCCGAGACTAAAATTCTATCATACCTATGGGTATACGAATACATGTGAGTTAAAGGTACGCAGAGAAGCGTTTTAGCAATTATTTGATAATGAAATTCCGCCTAAGTTATTTTGCCTTACGATATTGTAAATACAGAATCATGTGGAGCTACAGTCCTTCACTAAGTCACTTGGATTAGGCATTCACTGAAAAGCGAATGTGTACACGTTAATATCAGATAAAAACGTTATCATTACGGTCATGCTAATTTACCTTATGTCATCAATTGCGCAATTGTGACTGATAACAGGGGATTGTATTAATAACCGTATCAACAGGAGATGGGATTGATATTTTGAAAATGTTATAACATTAACTCTTGAAAAGGGTTTTTAATAAATGCGATATTTAGAATTGCATGATTTGTGTTACATAAAGATATTTAAAAGCTTTTAAACGTATACTGTGAAAGGGACATGTTCGCAGTTTTGCAAAATGACAATTTTTGTTTGTCGTAGAGAAAAACGAAAGAATGCATTTTATTTAAACCAGCAAAAGAATTTACCTTACTAAATAAAATGTAAAGATATAAGTTATTTTATAGATCATGACCAGTCGATATGGGTAACAGAAAAAATCGTTTTGTAACGCTTATCGTTGATCATTTATCCAAAAGCGCGTATCATCGACAAACCTTTAAAAGCAATGTATCCATGTCGTTTTATGTATTTTATCGAAATGATTTCTAAAGTTATTTTATATAAACGTGTATATTATGCATGTGCGCACCAAAACAAAAACGTCACATCAAAAGCAAATGTATTACATATTAAGATACAATATTAGGTAAAAGCTTATGCTATTTTTAAATAAAACTTAGTTAATTGTTCTACCCTATATATGTTATCGTATATTTACGGTAATCGGGTTTGTAATTGTTATTGTTCACATTAACAAGGTTCGATAAGAGTAGATTATTTAAACTTGAATACGACACTATCCTTGCATAGCGCATGTTCAGTCGACGATAAAACCTCTAGTTTTGTATACTCTTTTGAATTCCAGATAACGTAAAAATCAATAACCGTGTGCATGGGTAAAGGTGAAAATACAGTAACTTAATTTCCAATTAAAAATGTAAGCAAAATTTCACATTATTATCATTATAATATATCTATGTTATGTTTGGATACACAGTATTGGCTTTTTTGTAAAGCTGATTTAGAATGATACCATACAATTACAGCAGGGCTATGTTTAATGATTCAGCCCAATAGTTTGGACTTGCGCCAAAATAAAATGTACGTCACCCGTTTTCCAAAAATGAAAAAAGCATAGTATAAAACAAATCATATTTATTGAAACGCTGTCAATTGGAAAACGACTCCAAAACCGGACATTGTAATTAAGGGGAAGTAAATAAAAGGTAAGGAAGTTCTTGTTTTATATACATACATGTGTTTATTAAAATTATGGAAAACACGATATTGTGTTTGAAATGATTTAAGAATAGAGATTGGTATTATCTTTTGTTTTTTGGGGAAGTAAACACGTTGTGTATTAATATTTTCCTTAGTCCATTTTTAACTAATCATTTATTAACATACACGCATGTATAATGTATTTAAGTAAAAATGTACAACAAAAACGTATTGTTTTATCAATTTTGATGTAAGTAAAATTGAAATGTTAAAATTATATAGTTATAAACAAGATTGAAAGCTGTCATTTTGGAATGTCAGAAAATCCATACTAGTTGAACAAATATGGATAACTGTTCGGTATTTTTTTTTAAATATGGCTTTGTATGAATAATACCAAATCAATAGGAAATATGCGAACGAAAAACAGAAAATCAAAATGAATTACAGTTCTTACATCCTTTTGTGTGTATGTCAATACACAAGTGGGCTCTATTGTGACATACGTACACAAGCTAAGAGCTACCACATTCAAATTAAAAAGCTATTCACTTTGAGTTGCTGTCGTTAAAACCACTTCTAAAAAATGCGACATTAAGCTTCGGTAACATAACTATTATGGAGAGCTGCTCAACATTTTTAATGTTAAGTTAAAACAAATATGTTGTAAACAAGCGTTCGGAGGAAGACTCGTACGTCTTTATTTCCCTCTTCACCCTATGCCGATATTTGAGATTTAAGTTGTGTGTATTTTATCCTTTATACATCGATGTATTTATGCGTAAACGCACGCGAAATTTTGATAAAAAGATATGGAACGTCATATCTGTCTTACGTTGTTACATTTCTTTCTGTCTTCTTTAGATGGTATCTTATTATGTCAAACCGTCGTGATATTTTGTCCATATTTGGTGTTGACTTGTCAAAATATAGTCTTATTATGTCAAACAGTCGTGCTATCATGTACAAATGTGGTGTTGACTTGTCAAAATACAGTCCTATTATGTCAAACCGTCGTGTTATATTGTCCAAATGTGGTGTTGACTTTTCAAACCGTCATGTTATCTTGTCCAAATGTGGTGTTGACTTGTCAAAACACCGTCTTATTATGTCAAACATTTGGACAAGATAACACGACTGTTTGACATAATAGGACTGTATTTAGACAAGTCAACACCACATTCAGACAAGATATCACGACGGTTTGACATAATAAGACACCTACTAAAGAAGACAGAAAGAAATGTAACAACGTAAGACAGCTATGGCGTTCCATATATGATCATATATTCAAAACGTTTCTGTAACATTTTATTGACCATAAAAAGTCGGTACACTGAGAGATTTGAATATGTATACAACGTTCCTTCAATAGCGCATATGCAGTCATCTATAAAACCTGTAAGTTCGTACACTTTAAAGCAATCACATAACGTATGACATTTCAACAATGTGAACGGGTAACAGTGATCTAATACAATAAACGTAAAATGTCATGTCACATTGCAAACAACAACACCGTTTGGAATCGATATCTTTATAATATTTAATCTTATTTTTGTTGTAAAACATTATTGACTTTTCAGTATCACATGCACATAAAGCAAGTAGAGCGTTGGGATATCATGTTATCTGTTTTAAACCAACTCATTAGACTTTGCGCCAAAATAAAATACAAATCGTACATTTTCCTAAAATGAGAAATGTAGTCTAGTATTAAGAGGACAATATTTGTAAAACGCAGTATATGGAATAAATACATTCAACTTTTTTTGAAAGTAAAGGTAAGGAAATTAATGTAATATAATTAACTTCTAAATTATATTTTGAATCTATGTAAAATATTTTTAGGAGGAAAATAATTGGTGGATACAAGTTTGCGTTTAGAAATCCACAAAGTTTACACTTGTATTATGTTAACACATTTATGTATTCGGAATAGAAGCTAGCTATCCGCACATCAGAAAATGTTAGTTATCTGAATTTGTATTAACAGTATTTCTGAGTACTCAGAGCCTTTAACAACATTGGTTGTGTCTTGCTTTCATAAAAAAAATTCATCGCTTTTGTGTAAAAGCATCTTGAAAAGCGGATCGAAGCTTTTCATGGTAAAGGGATCTTTTCACGGTTTGGTTAATTGACAAAAATGAAAAAAGTTGTTTCAGATTCGCAAATTTTCGTTTTAGTTGTGATATTTGTGAGGAAACAGTATTACTGAACATTTACCACAGTCCAATATAGATATTATATGTATCTTTTGACGATTTGAAAACCTAAAAATTATAAAGCGTTGCAACGCGGAACGATTGAATAATTTGGAGAGTTCTGTTGTTGTCGTTTAAATTTACGAAACTACGAAGATTGCGTATATAATGTATAAAATACTTATACCTGTGTTTTCCCGGCGGAATAGCCGAGAGGGCTTATGCGTTTTTACTTCAGACTAACTCAGGACTCCGGGGGTCACTGGTTCGAGTCATGGTACCGGCTACTTTTTTTTTCCTTTTTAAAATTTTATTCTTGATTTTTTACTGGAGCTTTTAAGATCCAATGTTTACATTTATCAAAATAAAGCGTTTAATGACAAACTTCAAAATATGCCAAAATCTGTGAAAAGGCCCCTTTAAGTGTAAACGTTGGATCATTTCAGGCTCTCATGCTGACATTAAGGTATTTATTACCAAAATGCCTTGTTGAAGTCATGTCCATCCTGTCACAACGATAATACTTTTGCCTATTCCTACAGCACAAGCTGACGACAGTATATCTGTTACCGAGCATGTTTTGGGCAGCCATGTAAGGCACTTGTTTCACTGCCATTTACCGTGTCGAAACTTTTCGCTGAATCCGAGTTTGGAGCCGAGAGTGATTGGGTAGATTCGACAATTTTTTGTTTTTAATGTATCTATGATTAGTTTTGAAGTAATGTTTGACTTATTGACGATTTAAGGAAAATGGCTCTTTGAAAGAGAAAAAGGAATGATGTCAATATCGCATTGCGAACCAAAACAGAAAGATACGTATTGCAATCATCATTTAGTCGTTAAAACCTGACACACTGGTTCGTTTTGAATAGATATCTAATAAAAAGCCAGGAATCAACCGATAACCGACCCGAATGTTATGTTTAGAATTGAAGCCCTCATCAAGTGGAGACTGGAACAGACGGTATTTGTCTGATAGAAGTAATTGAAAGGGTTTCTTTTAAAATAAAAATGATTAAAAGATCGCCCTGTGTTGTGTTGATTGAGGTAAACATGGTAAATTGTGAATTGTATTTGAACTTTGAGGTAATCAATTGACGACTTTATTAAACGTCGTTGCTTATCGATTAAGTGATATAAAGGGGGGGGGGGACATAAATGCCATATGGATTTCATTACGGAAAAAATGAATACATTGACACAGTCAACACGATTTTTCATATTTGTTGACTTAAAAATGAAAATATTACTTTTTTTGTAGAAGAAGTGTTATAAATAAACCGAATGCACAAACAGTTAAGACAACACTTTGACTATAAATTAAACAGTTCAAGTTGTTAGAAAAACTTGCAATACTATGAAATAAGGCAAGGCATTAAAGCGAGCTCGATTAACGTTTAATAGAAGAAACTAACAAAAAAAATTAATATAGATAATATTTGAATTAAATTATTAAAGGCACTTCCTAGCAGAAGAACGTGGCGTTCGTAAAGACTGGTATTAAAAATTAGGAAATGAACTATTAGTTATTATGTTAATCAGCAATTAAACAACAAACGGGCCATATTAAAGGGTTTCATGTGACCTGATGAACGGAACTGTTAGCCCAAAACCCCACCCAAAACAGATTGTTGCCAGCCAACCACAAGTTTCCAACGAAGGTCAAATCGGTATTCAAACCCGAAACCACCCATGGGCCATCTAATGATACCGACATGAGTTGCTCTACCAAGTAAGCTATTTGACATTTTGAAAAATATATAGGTAAACTGCAATGCTGTTTAATAGCATGATTACAATGCTTAATTTTTTTTACAAAGAATTACATTTAATTGAAATTTTTTTATGATTTAGAACAGTATATTGTCAGTTCAAAAGCTCACATGCGGTAATGTTTGAAAAGCCCACAAACACATCTGTTTTTATGATGGTGTTTATTTGCCGACTGTGTATTTTAGATAAAATCACCTTATTTTGCACACATCTGGTAGAAATAGATATGGTTCGAACACCGAATGCGGGTAAGAGCAACAGAACAGTCCATGTAAATAAATAACTTCAATAATATTTATATGTAATTATCTAAACCATAAAGTGAACTATACTTCAATAATTATGTATACCTGAAGAGAATATATATAGGTGAAGGTTGCTGTAATGCATAAAATTATAAACAAATTGTGCAGCAAACAAAGATTGGTATATACAAAGGACATATATATTAATATAGTATGTCCCGTACAGAAATGAAAAGGTAGTGGCATTGCCTCCTAAAAACTCTAAACAATCAACTAGAATATACAATGTAAAAATTTAGAACAGCCAACTGTTGCTGCCTTGTTAATTATAATTTTCAGGTGCACATCATTGTCACTGGCATCAGCAATTATTTCTCCATGTTGCAAACTGTACATAGATTTCACAAGAGCCAGGCGACATATTTGTTTTATTTTCCTTTTTGAGCATAACTTAGGAATTAATGCAAGGAAGTCAGCGACAATTATGTCACCCACCAAAACATCTAACGATTGATATAAGGTTGTCTTTTTTGTTGACTGTAAAAATAAAAATACAAATCCAACAATCGGAATTGTTTATTGAATGAAACGCAGATTGTATCAGTTTAAAAAGACAGTTCAAGCTTCAATTGCAATTCAAAATTGTTCTAATTTACTTTACCTATGTCCGCCTAGCAACCGGGAAATCACGGGTTCGATCTCTACTGTGGGAGCGTTCTTTAGATCTTCCCCAAAGACACCAAGTAGTGGTTTGGTAACAAGCATCGGAACGACGAAATGTTGGTTATTAGCGAAGGTTACGTAAAAGGGGGCGCTGATGCTATGCAAGAGATAAGTGTGATAGTACCGCAATAACCAACGCTTACACGTCTCGATTCTAACACGATTTTATTAATAAGTTATCCGCGATTTAAAGGTTATAAATGAGAATTATATTAACCGAACTTCCTCCACTTTTCCGCGAAAACGTGACGTCACCACAACAATTAAAATCAAATGACGTCGTTTCCATTCATAAACAGTGCGCGGACGTCATACTTATCTCTAGATTGGTTACCTCCCCTTATCTATCGCATACTCTATATAGGGATCGGTAGGCTAATTTTATCGGTCAAAAATTTCACCGGTTATTTTTAGAAACATATCGCGAGATTATTCGAGGTTCAGGGGAAGTAATCCGTGTACCATTTCCGGTGTATTTTCCCGAACTTTTGATAGCTGACAGGTAAGAATAAAAGCTCGTTCTAGTCAAATAAGAATCACAATACATATGCAACTTAAATACTACATGATACATAATATCCTCGCGTTACTTAAAAGTGGAAATTCTTGATTGTTGAGCATATGAATCTTTGTATAAAAATGTGACATTACAATGTTAATGTCTGCACGTGCCGTTTCCCATAAAATAGTTATAAACCATTCTCCGATTTGTCTTCGCGTTAACCAATTAAAATCGCCGATACATTAGCCTGTACCTGTTGTTTATTATTGTCAACGGAGTCAACGGTTATATTCAACGGGGAACCAGTTAAACTTATCTCTAAACATAAACAAATATTTTGCTTATTGATTCAAATAAAAAGGAAATAAACAGATGCGTGCTTCGAAATATAGTCACAATAAATACAGAGAAGAATTTTAGAATATTTTAAAGCCGTAAATTTGATCATTTATATATATTTTTATCATTATGATCAATCAGAAGACGCCGGTTATTTTGCTTCGAACATTTTCGGTTCCGGTGTCAGGTTCGGATAATGCGCGCGCACGTACCAAACTTTTCAAAACAACAGGTACACAGTCAAATACTCGTATTACCGTAGTGCTCCTCGAGCTCGCTATCACACATCAATCAATAAGTATGCAAAATGGCAAATGACCAATTTTTAAACAGACAATGCCCAATAAAAGTACAGTATACTATCATAAGGGAAACGTTTAGATGATTGTCAAATAGTATCGTGGAATATAATATGTCTGGCTTTACGGTACTTTCACACTGAAGTGTATTTGATATCACACAGAAAATCAATCTACCAAATGTGTCAAGGTTTGTAGTTATTACTACAGTTCAATCTTTGTCAAAAGTGGGTATTTTACAAACCGTGAATTATAATCATACATATGCGTTCATTTCACATGCTTATCTAGTATATATCGAGAACCATAATTTATGGTCAAATCTAAAAAAATACGAATATAAACCAAGAGTAGCACTGCAGTTATTTGATGCTTTTGTTTCTCCTATTATGACGTATGGGTGAGAAATATGAGGGGGGGGGGGGGTACCAAGTCATCACAGTTAGAAAGGCTGCATCTGAAAATTTGCAAAGCTACGCTTGGTGTTAGACAATCTACAGCTAATGTAGCTGTATACGGTGAACTGGGTAGATACCCATTGTATATAAAACCGCTATGTACGTATTATAAAATATTGATTAAAGTTAAAGTATAGTGATAACATTATTACCAAGTCAGATGTAGAAGATGCTATGTTTGATGTTAGTTGTAATAAAACGAATTGGTTTAGTAAAGTTAAGAACCTTCTTACACGATACGGTTTTTACTATGTTTGGTGTAGTGGCATACATTTATTATCATATTAAATTAATCACAGTATCAAATAAGCATGAATATTGATTTAAGATAAGTTCATCCTGTTAAATAGATGTGATAAATAATGACCTAAACTTCATTGTACAATCCTGTTGTGTTAATTATTATATGTATGCATATATGTATATGAAACACAAAACAGAGCAAGAACTAATTGGTAATTTCAATACATAAGGACCATGAAACATAACATGAAGAATCACCAAAAATTAAAACAGTACAAGCTTTTTGTTTTAATCAAAGAATCATTTTGCAATTTTTTGTTAAATATTCATTTATTTAAAAAACAACAACATAAACTTGTCAATAATAAACTCACAATATCAAACAGGTACAACCGATAAAAAACATTTAAATCTAATTGTTAATTTAATCAAAGTTGTGTTATCTAGTTGTTCGCAATTAACGTTGCTTATGCGATTCTGATCCGTATGAAAATATCTAACAATAGATAAAGGTCACAATGCTGATTTATTGAATAAAAAAATCACATTAGAATTTTCATCGCGGTCGAATGGGCTCGGGTTGCATATTATTTCAAGAGGTATGTCTTGTAAGTGGGTTCCAAACAAAATGTCGATATTGTTTTCAGTTCCTTTTCGTTTCTGAAACTTCTTACAAGTGCAGCGATACTAACACGTTTGTACATCTTTTTATATTTCCAGATGGACGATACCATAATTAATGATCTGATAGCTCAAGGTCAACATGATTTGCTAAATGGACGCAAATTGGACGCAAAAAGACGCGCACGTGAGGCACTTATCCGAGCTGAACTAAGGAAGAGATCCTATTTATTAGAAGAGGAATCGCCCCTCACAGAACGGATGCTTACCGATTGGTTTCGAGAGTGCTGTATGATCTTCAAGGGGGTAAGTCAGTGATACGAGTTTATCGGTAGACGAGTTTTTTTTTCTTTAATGGTATACATGCAAGTACAATCAAACCTAGTATTGCAGAACATTTGAATTACCTTTTTATAAAAGCATTTACGAACTTTGGACAACCCTTTCTAAAGCTCAATAATTTTAAGTTCAGTACTACTTATTGTTTATACTGAATCTGACCATTTCCCTATTTGCGCTACTATAACTTTTCATAGAAAAAAATAGTAACCCGAAGATCGATCCACCTTCTTCTCATCGCATCGATAATAACATCACTGAATGTAATAGTAAACTTGATAAATTTAAATGGAATGATGCGCTTAGGGATACATTTGTTGAGACTTTTGTTAATATGTATCACATGTTTAAGGATGACATTTTACATCAAATAAGTGTAGATATAAACCAGGCTCTTCAAACAATAGTATCACTTTATAAAACTGCTGCAGGAAACATGAAAGTCCATTATAGAACCAAACGACGTAACATTTATGAACGGCAATATAAACCATGGTGGGATAATGAATGTGATATTTTGAAATATTGTAAGTATAACGCTTTGAGAAAATTTCGTTTCACGAATTGAAGGGAAGACTTACATATCTACATAAACGAAAAAAGAAATTTAAAAGTAACGTGTAAAACCAAGAAGGAAAATTTCCAACGGAATATGAGAAATAGGCTATGCCAGGCATGTAGTAATCCAAATTTATTTTGGCAAACAAATAAAATTGCAAAATCTTCACATTCTAGTTATCAGCAACACATCAAACAAATTGATTGGCTACATTATTTTAATCAATTATTATATCGAGAAAACATGTCATTAATTAGAACGTCTGAAGAAGCTGCTCTACCTGAATATGATTTAGTTCTAAATAGCCCTATAACACACGAAGAAATAATGATAAGTATTAAAAAATTAAAACTGGGAAGGGCGCAGGGGTTTGATGGTATAGGTGCTGAGTTTTATACAAACATCACTAATATTATATGCCCAGTATTTTGCTCGCTTTTTAATCACATCCTAAATACAGGAGTATTTCCTGACATGTGGGGCGAAAGCATTATTGTTCCCTTACACAAAAACGGTTCTAAAATGGAACCGACACATTATAGAGGTATTTCATTGATAAATGTAATGTATAAAATATTTGGAAATATTGTAAATTCACGACTGTGTACATGGTCCGAAGAATTTAGTAAATTGGACGAGTCGCAATCAGGTTTTCGTAAAGGTTATTCTACAATGGATAACTTATTTGTCTTACAAAGCATGGTTCAAAAATATATAATTAAGCCTGGAGGAAGGTTCTATGTCTTATACGTTGAGTTTCAAAAGGCCTACGATGGGATATTGCACTATAAACTATTTGATATAATGCAGAAGATAGGTGTAAAAGGAAAACTATATAAGGTACTTGGCTCTATGTACTCAAATTTGCGGAGTCGCGTGCGTGTCATACATAACAATGTAACTAATGATTTTAAGTGTAACATTGGTACAAGGCAAGGAGACGTAACTAGCACGATAATTTTTAATTTATTCATATACGAGTTATCCCTTTACCTACGTGACCGAGGCCATCAAGGAATTTTCATTACTGAGGATATTCCACAAATACTGTGTATATTATTTGCGGATGATGTAGCGAGTTGATCTGAAACCGCTATAGAACTACAGCGTCAATTGAATAGTATTTTTGATTTTTGCCAAATAAGTGGCATGACTGTAAATTAAAAGAAAACCGAAATAATTGTATTTAGAAATGGTGGCCCATTGCGGTCATATGAAAATTGGTTCTATAATGGAAATCGTGTAAATGTTACACCAGTGTAAGCAAAAAGCAAAGCAAAAAAATAAATTAATGCGATTAAAAGCTACCAAGGATATTTTGGAAAATTTTACATTCAATAATATTTCAAACCCTTTGACTCAATGGTAAAGCCAATCCTTACATACGGGGCGGAAATTTGGGGTCATACCTTTTCTGAAAACATAGAACAAATCCCGACTCAGTTATGCAAAGATTTTCTTGGTCTAAATCGGTCAACCAACAATTGTATGGCTCTAGGGGAGGTTGGTAGATTAGAATTATGTGTAGACTATCATATTAAGTGTATTACATACTGGTGCAAACTAATTCACATGCCATTACATAGATACCCCACAAATTGTTATAAAATGTTGAAACGCCAGGATGAAATCGGAAGGACCAATTGGGCTACTTCTGTTAAACTATGGTTTTGGGTATATCTGGGTTTATCAGGATGTAGGTAATGTGGATGTATTTTTACAACTTTTTAAAGATCTCCTTATTTGTTGTAAAAGGCAAAACTGGACAGGAAGTTTATTCGACTCGTCAAGATGCGAAACATATAGAATGTATAAATCATTACTTGAACCAGAAAAATATATTTCGCTTAAAATACCATTCTACTATAGAAAAGCACTTGCAAAGTTTAGATGTTCCAACCATAAGTTTCTAATTGAAACTGGACGACATGTTGGTATAGCTCATGGTTTTAGATATTGTATACATTGTCTAAATGTGAAAAACACTTTTGTTATTGAAAACGACTTTCATGTATTTTTTTCATTATTTTAATTTTCACGAAGAACGTAACATGTACTTTTTTTCTTGGTATAGTGGAAACAGAGAAGAAATAGATTTTATTAATCTGATTAAAACGAAAAATGATCTAAAATGGACGAAAAAAGCATTTTTTATATATTTTTTAATGCGCAAAGCACAAACATTGTTTAATATAAACATTCGATATTTTCTGTGTACAGCATGAGCTCATATTCACCAACTTTCTTTGAGACTATGGATAGAGACCACGTAATAAACTTGGACCCACAAACGCACTTAAGAATTTGAGTTGATACTGATTAAAAGGGTGTCCTTATGACCTTGTACGAAATAAAGATTGGTGTGAAACAGTTTTAAATTCCGCATTTGACTGGTGCATTTTTTTAAATATTAGTTGTTCTTGTCAATCCAAGTTTTAACATTTCTTTATATTTTATTGTTTTTGAATTCGGGTGACCATACTATGAGATTAATTCTTGTTTACACTTTTTCGTTTGGTGATCAATGGTTCGCTAAGCGTTAGATAAGGTTAGCAATCAACCGGTTTAACCCCCCCCCTCCAATGCTTTTGATTTAATGATACAATGTGATATCCACAAATTTGCTAAAACATTTTATGTTCAATTGATTGCTTTACTTTTTTCAGTGTATAAACGATTGGTAATTTGATTTAAATAAAAGTGGACAGGGAATGTTTCTTTAGATGTTAAATAAATCGAAAGTCTTTTAAGACAACCTATACAGCATTTTCTTTCATGAAGGCATGATAAAGCTTTCGGGTGAACTTACACTGAATATGAATATTAATTGAAAACAATTATACTTTGTTAAAAAGCATTGCATGTTAATATTTTTGACCATTCTACAGGTAGACGAATATGCGTTGTCTGTGAAATGTTTTTATTTAGGTAAGAAAAGTAGTAATCATAAAGATATCACTTCATGTCAAACAAGCATGGCTAAAGAGTTCAATAGCATGATTACACCTTGATATTTTGGATCAAGCTCTTTTAAAGATACACTTTAACATTACTGTGTTTTGACGCAATATTTTGTTTGTCTTATATACTTGTTTTACCATGGGATGTAATGAAAGATTTAAGATTGTATAATAATTTTTATTCAAAGCCACCTTGTTTGATGTGGAATGGACAATCGAAACGCATAGGAGTGTATTATTCACCCTTTTGGTTCTACTAGTGCAAAGTATTTCTACGGAAAACCGTGTTGAAAAATATAAGGTAAAGAGGATATTCGAATTCATGTCATCGGTGCCCAAATTGGCGAAAAAACATACACAAAAACATGTTTTGATAACCAAATTCTTTGTATTATATTCTTATTGTTTCTACTGATACTAAAAGTTTTCTAAAACAATATCATAGCTTGGAATACCGGTAATCACGGTTATAAAAGTGTATAATGATAATGTTTTTACCCTTTTTTTTACAGGAATTCGAAAATTTGTTCCGTGAAATGAATTCTATATCATCAGCTGCTGAACAACGAAAGAGATTAACATTAAGTTTGCAAATCGACTGCGATATTCTTGGTCAACAGGAAAATCTCCTATTACGATTGGGACCGCTTAACATCAGGAACAATAATAATAGACATTCGTCACTACTTAGACTTGTTAGGAATTACTTTAAACTGGTACGTTTTCTGTATACAACCGATCATCATGCTTCGAAAGTTGTACAAATCCTTTCCTTAAAATGCTCAAGACAAAGTGCACTTGCTTCGCTGTTGTTGCCACCCCTTGCCCGTCGTCTCCCGTGCTTCAACGTTTCTTATTTGAATTCGATTCGTTAGGCAGAGTATTGTCATCATTTTGTTTGCCATAAGGGCTACACTATATTAAACAATAAACTCAATTGTTCAGTGTCGTTGGTAGAAGAGCATTTTTCATACATGGAGTATATTAATGTAGTATTATTTTTGCTTATAATCACTGCTCATTGTCCCACTTATTTTACTTGAAATGGTAAGTTTAAGTTGTTGGCAAGAAGAATATAATATTCTTCATACATGCAGGAGCATTTAAAACAATGCTATGCTTTGTTCATGTCTTGCATTATTTAAGAAACATTAATTGAAGTGCATGACTGCGTAATTTATACTTAACTACATAGTTTTATGTAGCTCAAGCTTTTAAATTAAAGAAGATATGTAGGTGAACATTCTTTGTGTTTTATTCATCGCTATTATTAATAAAAATTGTTATGAAAGGCTGAACCAAAGTCCTAGCATGTTCTAATATAAATTTAAAAGAAATAACTTTTAGAATTCAGAGAAAAGTATGATCATTTCTCTTAAGCAAAAGTATGCTCTATAATAGAAGAATGTTTATTTTTATAAGAATGTTTGGTAGTGTTATATCCAATATAAAAAGTAATCTGTGCTAACGCCGTGCTTGTGGTCATTTATTAAAAGTTACCAATTTTTACCGATGAATTATTTTTAAAGACTTAAACAATATTGATTGCTATCCTCGTAGACCTTTTTATAGTAGTAAGTTATGTGAGTTATAATAGCACTGCGAGTAAGGTAAAAATGACATCTTGTTTGTAGTAGAAGATACTGAATTAGCTATAAGGTATAAAACGACTTTTGCATGGCTTTAATTCAATTTTGTCTGTGTACTTATGTCATAAGAACGATATTTGGGCATTTTGAAACTTTACAGACATAAAGGACATCATTTCTAATAGCTATTATTTCCATACAATATTCTAATGGAATTACTTTGAATCACGTTGAATGAGTTATATGAAAATTGTAAATCTGTATTGTTGAAGATCCAAAACATGTATGTAATTTTACAGAATGTACACTCGCAAGTTGTTGGAGTAACCGAGATTGGTAAGCAACATGTTCTAATAATACATACACATGTTTACGTGCTTTTAAAAATCTTCATTCAAAATTTTAGACAGAACACACGCATACAGTTTATTATTATTTAGGCTACAAAGAACATGACAATACATGAAATAACAAAACGATACTGCAACAAATATTGTCATAACTGAGCATTTTAAATGAAAGTTTATTAAATGGTTTAATGTTTGGATAATAGTTTTAAAGGAATTCGGACATCATGACAACAGCACTGCCATAGAGATGTCAGCAAAATCTTTGCAAGCACTGGGGCAAATACAGAAAGCAATTGCCCGCTGCAGATTGGGACTGAATAATGCAAAGGTAAGGTTTTATGTTTAAAGTAATGACTATTGTAAGTATTGTTAGTATACGAATACACACTCTACGACACTCTACGACCATATACCCAATACATGAAATATATTATAATCAATTTTATAAATTTGTGTTTGTTAAGAATGATGAACAAAAGGCGATGTTTTTGAATCTAATGAAAATACTAGAAGATCAAAGATCGCAGGAAAGTCACAGAGAATGCAAGAGTTGGTTAAAAGATACAAATATTGGCACTGGAAGAAATGAGGGGAAGGTATACTTACACTCCATGTGTTTTGTCGAATTGTATTGACAGTATGTTTAAATGATGTGTATATATGAAGAATATGCGTGTTTTATAGATTTAACTGCTGTAATATGTACTAGGGCCTTTAAGCTTTAACTATGTAATGTTGTATGAAAGTTTAAAAAAACATGTGCATTGATTAATTGCTTGTTTTTGACAAGAAGTAACACCACAATTTGTTTTAGGCAACACCAGCGAGTAAAAAACATACACGACATCGCAGGCGTAAGTTATTTAATTATTCACGTATTTTTCTACGACGTTTAAATTCAATGTTAGTGAATTGTTAAGTCGCGCGTCTATGTTGTTGATTTTACTCAATGTGTACTAAACGAAGATGTGAAGCAATACTATGACATTTTGGCAATTAACTAATTTCGTTTCAGCAAAAGCGAGGAATCCTAGCTTTCCAACCCCCGAAGCTGCAAAAGAAGCATTGGATGTGGAATTGTGTATAAGAAATCACAAAGAAACGAATATTCATGTTTCTCATGTTAATCTACAGAATATAGCTGTTATGCCAGTGAATCTTGGTAAACCACAAGGTGAAGAAGGTATGATATACCACACCGAAATTGTGCGTAATAAAAGATATGACTGTTCAGATACTAGTTCATTTTCTGGTGAGTCAAGTTCTGATGACGATTATGAGGCTGTACGCAATCCTGAAGATTCAATATCGTTGGACAGTTCTGGAGCGGACGATACAAACATTGACTCAGATGATGCAATATCGTTGGATAAATATGAATATGAAACTGATGTGTATGAACATGCTGACGATAAAACCGATTTTTATGAACAGAGTAAATGTTTACATAAAGATGAAATACCAATAAATTTCCACGAGGAAGAACTCTGGGTAAAGAATGGTCTGCAGTTAAAACCCGGTTTCGTTAACCAATTTAAACCAAAGAAACATTTCGATCATGTTTACGAGGATTGTGAAAATGAAACAGAATTACTAGAAAAACTTAGTTCCAACCCTGCAAAGTATGTAAGGTGTATAATTCATCATGATGGATGTCACAATGCAATATGCAACCCTGTTGACAAACTGAGTGAAGTTCCAACCATACACATATCAGGGCGATCAAAGATTGGGAGAACATTTAATGAAGATGAAGTCCTCGTCGAGGTGTTAAGCCGAAACAAAACATCAGAGGAGGTGAATGGACAAGTGTTAGGTGTTTTTAGGCGCAACAGATACCAAGGTATCAAACATCCTGTATTTATATGTACTGTTGATGAAAATGGAAGCCATTTGCTACGACCCATGTGTAAAACGGTCCCAAAAATTAAAATAAGCACATCTTATTTGCGATCGGATTACAACAGACCGATATTTACTGTTTATGATTATAACGAACGTTTGGGAGTTTTAACAAAATCTACTGATGTCAAGGTATCCTCAAAAGAACATCTTTGTGTGTTTCTGGTAGTGTTTATTACGTGGAGTTCAACGTTTACATATCCACTCGGAAGGATTGTAAAAATCTTACCATGGGGAAATACTGTAGCCAGGGGATTAACAATTTTGAATATGCAACATGAAGTACATTCAATATACAGTAAGGAAACAATAGATCAAGTGAATGATTTGCAACTATCTGAAGGACTTGACGAACCAAGCACTGAAAAGCAACAGAACAGAATGGATTGTACATTGCTAGACGCATTTACAATTGACCCACCAGGCGCAGAAGACCTTGACGATGCCCTGAGCTTAGAATGTAGGGAGGACGAATTACATGTTGGTGTACACATATCTGATGTTACTGAGTATGTAATGAAAGACGATGCATACGACAACGATGCGAAACAAAGATTGTTGACTTTCTATCCAAAAATTGACAGACCAAGGCATATGCTGCCTGAACCAATTAGTACTAGAAAATGTAGCCTGTTGGAAGGAAAACGAAGGCTTACATTATCAGTATTTTATTGTTTTGATAAACATGGAAAAAGAAATCAAATCAATACTCAAGATATTGTTCGACCAACAGTTATAAAATCTAGAAAACAATTTTCATATTCACAAGCTCAATCGATCATCAAGAAAAAAGAGTCTGAACATGAAATAACTAAAATCGAAAAAGATTTGAAGATTATGTTTAAAATTGCTTGTGTACTTCGTAAACAGCGATTGGGAAATGCAATGCATGCATCACAGGGTGTATTTAATGACAGAGGCGCCGAAGATAATGAACACGAAGCTCATATTCTGGTAGAAGAGTTCATGATTCTCACCAACATTACGGTCGGAAAAATGTTGTATAAACAATTTCCAGAGTGTGTTCCTGTAAGGTACCAACCACCGCCGTCCGATGAAAATATGCACGAATTTCTGCGGAAAAACGGCGTATTTATTGATGTAGTGGCAAACCTGCAAGATAGATGCATAGGAGGCAACATTCGGGGTTTACACACACTTCTTGCTATGGATAACCAGTCGGTTACGGGAAAACATGTGACAGTTCCAAAAAATATGTGGCAAGCTATAAAAGATCACAGAATACCGAAGCAAATGCTGATGTGCGACTACATGCTTCCCATTCAGCATGTTACACTCCAAGATTGGAATTTTATTCAAGAAAGGGCCGGATATATCTGCTGTAACGGACACAAGTCCGATGCTGACGATTGCAAGCATTACCATCTTGATGCCTTCCCATATGTTCATTTCACTTCGCCCATTCGACGGTTTATCGATATTGTTATTCACCGGCTTGTACACGCGTTTCTCAACGATGAACCATGTCCATATACATCAACCGAAATCAAATCAATTTGCAATCAGTTGTGTTCAAAGGAGAAACAAGCCAAAGAATACAGCAAAAATTGTCAACTGCTAAAGAGAGCTTTGGAACTGCAAACACAACCACAGATGTTACAGTGTTATGTGGAGGATGTTTCTACAAGTGGCATAATTTTTTGCACACCAGCGTTGAAAAATGTTACAAAAACAGATAGAACATTGACTTTTAATCGTTTAGAGATGGGTCATAAACCTGAGCTTATGCAAGCTGAAACAGAAACAGAAACATGTGTAAGAGCAACGTGGAGGAAAAGGTTGTACGACTGCAAAGGAACAGCTTTCAAATATCCAAAAGAGGCTCTCAAAAAGGCATGTTTACCATTGAATCCTAACAAAAACGTCATCTTAATACCACTTGCAACATGGGCCCACATGATAAAATCCGCACTAAACGGTCACAATGCTGATTTCGAAAAAAAACTATTATTCGCAGCAGCGCAGCATTCATCGCTTATCTCAGGTTTTGATGATGTCAGTACCGAAAGTGTCGATTTGAAAGATCTGAAACCATGTACGAAATTTTCATTTGATTTCAAGAGAGGTCAGGTGATAAATATCCAAATGTTAGCTGGACCATTACGTGGCATTATGGTTCCTAAACCTATGTGCTTAAAACTGACGGATACTATTTGCTTTTGTTTGTTGCATACAGAAGATCCCGTGTTTTACCTTTCTAACTACTCCAGTGTGGCAATATCAAAGTCCTTCCGTAATGTCACTCAATATGTACATGAATGGCTGCCACTCATTCTCATGGAGTCTGCCGCCAGCACAGTGGGTTGCACGAATGATAATTTTTGCATAAATAACGTAAATATAAACTTTACCTCGGGGGCTATAGGCAAGTTCGCGCTTTCAACCAAACACTGTGATGAAAGAAATATAGAACTATCTGGTATACAAAGGGACGAGTCGATCAAGGGTGATGAAGAGGCATATACACGTGATTCTGCTGACGTTATAAAATCTTACGATTGGATATGCATTAAAGCTCTTTACCCATTAGATTCAAGTACATCCCACAATGGTGACTACTGGATAGCTCATGGAACAATCACAGGTGTCCAGAAAAAGAGTCTTGAAAGTGATAAAATTATAGTGTCTTTTAAATTGACAGCAAGGTCGGGAACTGTTCCTGGTGAGTTATCGTCTGGGAATTCGAAATACAGCATTGAAGTCTTAAAGAAAGGCAACGTCGACGGGTAGGAACTTTATTGCTCTCTTAATGTATGGCTCTGTTGTTAAAGTGTTATATGTATGGTCTATTCGTAGGTGTCATGTTGTATACACTTGTATGTTAACAATAGTATTGAATGCATATCCCCGGATTAGAACCTAATAAACGGGTTAAAATATTGATCTATAATTCGAAATAGCGACGTTCAAATACAGCATCTGATACTTAATAAAATTCAGTTTGAAAAGTAACAAGACCGAAAGAAAAAATCGAAATGAGGAAGAGGTCTGATAAAATTACTTTGAAATACCCTCGATTAAATTATGTTTATAATGTTCACATCCAATTTATGTAAATGTTTGCATACAAAAGTTTGCAACCGTAGTTGGTATACATTAAACACTTGTTGTAAGTTTCCTTTCTCTAAATTAAGAAAATGCCCCAAATTGATTTGACGTTTTACCAGCTCTGAGCTGCATAAATAGTTGGAAGATGCTTGAATATAAGTCAAATGGGATGCAAGCTATTGGAAATGTTGCATAAAACGATATTCATCTAAGTGCTCTAATGTTGACTGATGGACGGATTAATATAATAGGTCGCACAATTTAATAAATGATTGTTTGTATTGTATTTACAGTCGGATTGAGGGATTCATTAAAACTCTTGAAAGGTCATCAGAATGTCTTCCAAAACGAATTGCTATCAAACATCGAATACCAGATTTGGGTATGATTATTTATTTTTCATTTATAAATTTATCTTTATGAATTTGTATACCATGTGATATGTCAGTTATTTCAAGATTTTACTATTTACTGTTCAAATCAGAAAATATACGTATATGTATATAAAAATGTGTACTTTTAATTTTTCAAAGGATTATCCATCAACAGTAATACAAATTATAAACAATCCCTTATACTCAAAATTTACATGGTTGAGAGTAAAACTTTTTTTTTAAAATTATTTTAATTTTATTTTAAAAAGTGTAGTGCAACATAAAATACATCGTAAATTATGTTTTCGTGTATTGGTTATTTTCTATATAATTGCATATACAGATGCTGAATATAAAGAAGCTCTAACAGGGATAAAGTTAGATCTTCCTCGGCAATATATGCCTTTAAACAATCGAAAACAACAAGAAGCGATCAATAAAGCAATGCGATCTCGTTTTACCTTGATACAAGGACCTCCTGGTATAGTCTGGTTAAATTTTCGTGAACATTGTCAGGTTAACAAGTGCAAATCTGTTTTGCATTTTAAGAGTTGTTTTACTGAGATTGTTTCAGGTTCTTATTCTATTAGTATTAATACATAGTAACAAAGAGGTTTCCAAGCGTTCTATTGAATCCATTTATATTGAAAACCGGCAGTAATTTATTGTCGAAATGATAATCATGATATTTTTATAATTTTTATAAGTTGTTTTCCCCCATGAGGTTTGTTTCCGTTACATAGATTCAAATCACAACACTGTTTCATTTCAGGAACTGGAAAAACAAACACTGGCATCAAACTGCTTTATCTTTTCGACCAAATAAATGAAAAGATCAGTCGTCAGCGTTCACTGAGGAAGCGCGTGTTATTCTGTGGTCCATCGAACAAATGCGTGGATCTTGTCGCAAGTTTGTAATGTTCATTGTTTAGCCCTTCTTAAAAAAGCTAAGGGTCTAGAACATTTGTTTGCTTCCAACAACTCGTCTGACCTTAAGTTTTGGATCCGACACTCAAGTTTTTTTTGTTATTTCATGATCAGTTATCGCAAAATTTTGCTAGATTGGATCGTATTCACAATATTTAATAAAACAAGATAATTTTTTGTTAGAGATTTTCAAGATTTTTATCATTTAATATCCTTAAGGAAGATATAATTTGTGCAGAGTAAAAAATATATCATTTGTGCAGAGTAAACAAGTTCACGAACAGACGTTAAGCGAAAATACCTATCAACTGGTTTTGGAGAGTTAAGTAAAAACAAACTTATTTTTGGCGTATTGTATGTTTCTTATTACAAGATTATGCAATTAACATTAACAAGCACTCCATGATTAATTTTAAACGACATCACCCTTGATATAATTGGAAATGTATACAACACGTGCGTTTTGGTAATTCAGATAGTTAATATTATAAATTACCTACATTGATAATTATACATTCAACAGTGATAATATGTATAAACACTGCAAAGAAAGTAGATTTTCCTTCAGGAGAGATGCTTGGAATGGGAAACTATGCTCCTAAATTTGTCAGAGTTTATGGAAAATCGCTTGAAGCCAAAGATTTCCCAATACCTGGCAAAGTGTTCAATACCCCAAAGAATTTAGAGTCCGCTTATGATCTACGAAGCGTTTCCTTGCATCATATAATTCGCCAAAGAGGAAAGCCATTCGCTGTTGAAATAAAGGAGTTGGATGACTATTTTAAAGACAATTTGTATAGACCAATGCCAGAGAAAATAAAAGAATACCAGGACTTAATTCATTCTGCCAGTGAGAATGAGATTACGGAATACAATATTATTCTTTGCACCACAGATGTTGCGACTAACGCTAGGCTACTAAAAGCACTACAAATACAACAGGTATTCCTTTACAGCTTAACGCTGATTTTAGATGTTCAATAATTTGTCCATTTACATATGTTCATTGTGCATGTTATCTTATACCTTTTCAAACAAGCCACCATTTTTGAAATTAACATCAAATTGTCATTCAGTAAGCAGAAAACATTTACATTCAAATAAAAGATAATATAAACGTTCCACTAGAGTACAGCATTAGTCAAGATTTCCAATTGTATCTTAACTTACGGTACAGATTAGTGGCAAATGCAGATACATTATATTCTGGGTAACACACATCTTAATTCACCTGTGACATGAAGTGTCCTGTAGTGTGTATTTAATTGATGACTTGCCAGAACTTACAATCAAGAATCCTGATATATTTTTATATACATATTTCATTATTTAATACTACAATTCAGAATAATATTTGTTGTTATGCAGCTTATCGTGGATGAAGCCGGCATGTGTCCTGAACCAAAATGTTTGGTTCCTATTATCGCTTCAAAGGCAGAGCAAGTTGTTCTTATTGGGGACCATATGCAATTGCGACCAATCATCAAATGCAAGGAGGCAGCTGAACTTGGAATGGACACGTCTCTGTTTGAACGATATGCGCTCAATGGTGATTCCGAGAAACTTAAAAATAACGTGAACTTTACCATGTTAGATAGGCAGTATAGAATGGTAAACTAGCTTTCGTCTTTTGATAACGAAAAGTCGAAACAATGTCAAATTTTCTTTCGAATTTTACACTTGTGTTATCGAGACTTTAAAGCTGATCGATCGCTTCTTATTTCAGCATCCGCGAATATGTGACCTTCCATCAGAGTTGTTTTATGAGGGCAGGCTTCAGACTGCCCGAAATGTTGGCACAGATAAGCCTTTACCGATTTGGCCAGAGCACGAAACGCTTGGTACGATTCCTCGGGTATTCGTGCATCTTGTGGGAAATGAAGAAATGCTCACAGTTTCGACCGAAGATGGCAATGAAATGTCGAAAAGCAATGCTGTAGAGGTAGATTATGTCGTAAGTGTGTTTTTTTCCAACACTATGCACCAGCTGAGTATTCACTAAATTGCATAGCTCAAAAACATTAACACAATAAACGTGAAATAAATTAGCATAAATAACGCACATTCGTTGATGACTTTGTCGATGATAATTATGTGTCCGCGTTAAGTGTCGAATGGACGGACCTGTACAATATGTTATGGATATCACTATATTTATTCTTTATTAACGTCTCTTCCAATATAATACACTTTCCACAATGTTCAATGTAAATTAACAGTATAATCATAATATTGGTCATTCAATTTTTGAATCATAAGAGACATTTTACTTTACAAAACTATCAATTTTACATTATAAAAGTAAGTACCTTAAAATGCCATAAGTTTTCCAATTAAAAAAACTGAAATGTGTATATTGTGGCACTAGCGCGTAAGATAACAAATGTCCTTAAATAGCCTTTATCAGCCATGGTCAGACCATGAGTGAGCTGGTTAATGGTTATAATCTAATCATGGATAAAATGTTGCAATAACCTTTTAAAATCAAATTTCAATTTTGTACAATAAAACAATTATTTCTATTTAAAATCTCACTGATCCATGACAATCATATATTGTCACTGATCATTATGTCAAATAACAGTGCATATTTACACTATATTGTGAGTATTTATCAATAGATGTGAGTATTAATCAACAGATTCACACACATGTATTTTCAACAGGGTCAACCAGTATTATCGAACATATGGACAATTTTGATTTATTATTGGTTTTGGCTCCAATAATATAAATGTGTTATGTCTTACCTAAATATTTGACTCTAAGCAAACTTAATCTACACTCTGAAGTATGAGAGTCAATTGCTTGCCCTGTTAAATATATATGTAAAATATCTATAACTCTTAATTTTTTTACATTCGTAAAAACATGTAAACGTAATGATAAAATAACTAAATATGGTACATATACTTTACCCGTTTATCTATTATAAGATAGCAGGATTTTGCAGCTTTTCTAACAATATTAAAATTGGAAAGAATGAAATTGAGCTTGTTGCAATCACCAAAAAAAATCTAATTTCTTTATAAAAAGGACACTTGCGAATTACAGGTATTTCATTTTCCACACCATTATTGCATATTGGACAAATTCTATCATTTTCTGCGAGTCTCTCATAGCGACCAGTTTCAAGTCTAATTGGTGCCACACCACAACGGAATTTAGCCATTGCTACCCTATGTTTTACAGGCATTATCACTTTAAGAGAGTCCTCTGTTTCAAAGCTAAATTTAAACTCTCTGGAAGTCCTTAGCTTGTTATTACCACCACCAGGCCATGGGTCATGCAACTTATGTAATGACTCAATCCAATTATCTAGATATTGGTTTTAAAATTTTTCTTGAAGTCCCTTTATAAAAACTGTCTTGCATGTATGAACATTATCAATATTAATAAATTCTGACCAAAAATATTTTCTCAAGAATTCATGAACCAAGTAAAACCTATTTTTACATCGTCTAGCACATGAATGTTTACAATAGTTGAACACAAATTTTGTTTATCCTGTTGTTATCCATTTTTGAAAATCTACAGTAAATAGTAGCAATGCATTTCAATTGCCTAGAACAAGTTGGCTGCCAGCCCATGTCATCGGCAACAGCAAGATTTGGCGTATATCGACCTGTCCCCATGTAAAAACGCATAGCACGATTTTGAATTGCATCTATGCATGTAAATTGTCTCGTCCCCAAGACAGCCGCCCCATATGAAATAACAAACCAAACTAAAGCGTCATAAAGTTTTGTATAACATTGAAGGGCATGCCTCCTATACATTTGAACTTTGCAATGAGTAGGCCAAAATCTCTTCCTGCTGCCGGTGACATAAACTTTGCAGTAACATTGTAATCTAAATATTCATTTAACATAATTCCTAGATATTTATGATTATCTGTTTATTCAAGTTTCTCATTATTACCCCTAAAAGTAAATTGAGATCTCTGCATGGATCTTGTTTTAAAATGTATTGCATTACTTTTTGACATGTTAATATTCATTTTATTATCCTGGCAACATTCACATAGACAATTTAACATTGTTTGTAAATCTCGTTTATTTTTTGCCAAATTACCTATGTCGTCAGCATACATCAATATAGACAGATGTTTACCATTTCCAATTTCTATACCTAAACCTAGTGCATTTAATTTAACAGCAAGATCATCGATAAAGCAGTTGAAAAGTATGGGCGATAAAATACAGCCTTGGCGCAATCCTATCTCAACATTAAACCACTCAGATTAAAAACCATTTATTCTTATACAAGACTGAACATTTGAAAATATAGTGACATAATAGCTTTAAATATTTTATTATTTACCCCCATCTCAGCAATACGGTTCAGATAGATAGAT
This sequence comes from Dreissena polymorpha, assembly GCF_020536995.1. Classification (NCBI taxonomy): domain Eukaryota; kingdom Metazoa; phylum Mollusca; class Bivalvia; order Myida; family Dreissenidae; genus Dreissena; species Dreissena polymorpha. The sequence continues at coordinate 2,676,751 of NC_068369.1, forward strand.
AGATAGACTTTTACTTTCCTCCATTCATGAAGAGCAAAACATATAATGCAGATTATAAATAATTACATACAATCGATTATATACACATACAATAGATAAAAGTGAAGCAACTCAATACATTATTTACAAAGATAAGTAACATAATAGAGTATATATTAATATATATTTGGTCAATTACATGATAGAATCAATGATAATGATTGTAGTTCATTAATTCAATAATACCCACGCACGCACGCATGCGCGCACGCAAGCACCCGCACACACGTACAGGCACCATACAACACATACAACCATAACAAGAGAAAACAGATAAGGACAACATATAAACATAACAATTTAAATATACACTAATGATATAAGAATACCTAGAATAATGCCGCATGATTAAACACCAATGCGCACGTTTATAAAGACCGAGTTTTAGTTTAAGTACTATGATACTATGTATTCGCCTAGAATATGTGTCATCCACTACATATATACAATCAAATACGCATACAGATATTTGCTATATTTGCAATATAGTAAAAAGATCACATTAAAAGAGAAGAACAACATTAAACATCTGGGCATGTTTCTGATCATTGGCAGCACCATCATTGTACAAAATGGAACGGTACATGTTATCGTATGCTTTCTGACAGTCTATACATGCAGCAAAAGTTGGCTTTCGTTTCAGCCGGGTATCAATAATGGATGTTAAACTAGCCAGATGATCACTCGTACTTTTCCCTTTTCACTTTTCTAAAACCGTTTTACTCATCCTGGAGTAGATTACTATTTTCTAGCCACGTTGAAATTTTTGTTATTCATAATTGAACAATATAATTTATACATAGTGGGGGCCAGAGTTATCCCCGTGTATAACATATGGTTTCTAGGATCCAACACATTTGACTTTGGTATTTGGTTAATAATTCCTTTTCCCCAATCAGTTGGAACTGTTGCAGTCTCAAAATAAACATTAAATGATTTATGTAAAAATAACACACAAGTTCTATTTCTGAAAAGTTCATAAGGAATATTATCTAAGCCACAGGCCTTCTTTCTACCAGTTTTCAATATAGCTTGTTCTACTTCAAGGATTGATATATAATCATAAAACTCTAGTACATGTACCCCTTGAGGAGATTCAACCCTAATATTATCGTCGCTCTGTCCTGTACTCTGATCTTGATAAAATAGACTCTCAAACGACTGTTTCAAGTGATAAAAAAAAACATGTGGCTGACAATCAGCCATTCCATTGCTATCAACAATTTCCATTGGAATTACCTTATTTTAGCTGAAATAACCCCTACTTTCCCAACTGACTTCCAAAATTTAGTCTGGTCATGTTCCATGTGAGACAAAAGTTCTTCTTGCATTTTATACCAGTATCTTCTCTTATAAGTTTGTACAGCTTTATTTAAAGCTTTTCTACAGCTAGTATAATGCATTTTGAGCTGCTTTTTTCTATATGGGTGTGTACATTTTAACCAAGCTTTTTTCGCATTACATGGAACATTCCACAAAAGAGTCAGTTCCTCAAACCACCATGACTTACCAACCTTTCGCTTCCTATTTGAAATTGACCCCCTATCGGCTACCTGTTTATATGGTATATGCTGATTGCTGAACCATTTCGGACTTAATCTTTTTACACTATGACAAGTAACACTGATCAATACATTTTTGCGTACGAAAAGACTGTTCCAAATCATTTACTGATTAAAACAACGGACCGGCAGTTTCTTCATTTTGAAGAAAGTGATAAGAAATTTTATCAGTATAAAATTTAAGTTCATCGAGTTTATCAGGCAATGGGTATTGATCACTTTCTTTCTGTTCAAAAACATGTTGTACATTCCAAATAAGAAGCGAATGGTCAGGTATACCAACTGGATGTTGAAATTGTATTTCCTGGGCCAGTTCTGCCGGCCGTATAACTCTAAAATTATCAAATTAATGTAAATCTGTATGACTTATTAAACAATAATCTACAACTGATGTTCCTTTGAGTCGAACACAAGTGAAGTCATTTTCAATATAATTTCGACAATATAACATACAAAAATGTGCATTGATTAAAAATTCTATAAAAGGTTCGCTGTACTCATTACATGAGCAATCAACAACATAACGTATTGGTACATTATTAACTCCTTCAATAAAATCAACCTCTTCACCGCAACGACTATTAAAATCACCACAAATCATTACAGTTCCTCTTTTCTGATACATATAAATAGTACTCAAAAGATCATAAAAGAAAGCATTTGCATAAACATTTCTAGAGGAATAGTTTGGTGGCAGATAACATACACATAAAAATAAGAAGTATTACTAAATTAATCTATCATCTGTATCCACAGTATATCTTCTTTACTAGTATCGACTACTGATATATCAAAATAGTCAAACATATCTTTATAATATAAAGAAGTGAAACTCCAGCTGCTGAAGCAGTATTGAATTCTCATTATATACAATTAGTTGGTCCTTTATTTAAGGCAAGTGACTAATTGCCCAAACTGTACAAAACAGCAACAAACAGCAAAATACAAAACAACATAAACACATATAAGAATAAAGCTGGGGTCACCGCCTTGGAACGGTCAATGCAAAGCATTGGGGGTTTAAACCGGTTTTATAGCGCTCAACCTCACACTTGGCCCAGCAATATTCATGATACATTTAAGTGTAATTTTTTTTTAACCTCATAGCATTGCAACTCAAATTAAACAATAATAAAAGGGAATTAGAAGGCATTCAATTTAATTACAATTTAATTACTCAATGGTAGGAGAGATACCAGAGCAACAGTGTTACAACTTTTTGAGGAACGATGAAATGAAACTACGAACAAGTGTCAACTGCATTCCTTCTTTATAGAAAAAGATAGAAGAATATTACATCATAAAGTTAATATTTCAGATCATCATCGCGCAAACACAGGAAGAAGCAGCGGTGTAAAAGATCCCTATTACACAGCTTGGTTGTTTATGTGACTGCTAAAAAATAAATCAAACAAGAAACGCCTGTCAGAGAGAAAATAAAATAAAAATAAAGCTATAAACCCAATTACCTATGCGTGTATATTAAAACAATGAAAGTTTTTCGTATGAAGCAAAATAGAAGCAACGTCACTAAAATCAATGTAGCCAGGAACAGTGAAAGAGTATCGTATGACGTAATTGAGAAGCGAAGACACGATGACGTGAACCAAATCCAGGGGCATTACTGTAAAATAAAATAAAAATATTAAAGGGGCGGTACTGTAAAATTGAATTACTAATAAAACCAGCTTAGGTGATTAAATATTTAAGAATCAAACGTGTAAAATGGTAATTCCATTAATGATTCAAATTTTAATACATGAACATGCTCTTGCATAACGTACCAACTGCGAAATGTGAATACCATAGGATGGACCTTTAGGGATGTTGCCATCTAGGAACGGAAAAGTCACGATTTCAAAGTTAAAGTCGTCACGTTTGTCGTATAAACTAGTTTTAATCATATTATTATTAATAGTAAGATGTAAGTCTAAATACGCAATGTCTGTATTTGGATTGACACGATCTATTTAAGTTCGTTCGGGTAGATTTTGTGAATATATTGTTCAAATAATGGGTTATCTAAATTAAGTATGTCATCAATGTACCTACTAGTAAGGTTGAAACATTGAATCAAATCTAGTTGTTTAGCTTTAGATAATTCTAACATAAAATCGCTTTCATAACAATATAAAAAATATCATCTATAAGTGGCGAACAATTGGTACCCATAGGAACGCCGATAATTTGTCTAAATATTTAACCATTAAATTCGACGAACAAGTTATCCAGAAGAAAAGTAAGTGCTGCACAAAAGTCAAGACAAGTCCAAATGATGTAATATCTAATATCTAATTAGTAAAAAAAGCTGTTTTAGTGTTTAAAGCCAGATATGAACACTTCTCTCTAGCAAATGTTGTTTCAATCAAAGACACAAGTTTGGATTTTATTAAAGTGTGAGGAAGCGTTGTATATAGTGTAGAAAAATCATAAGTGCTTACTTGTGACACCTTAATTTTTTTCTTTTCAATTTTATCAATTACTTCCAAGTTTTTATTGACCAAAATAGGTTAATATTACTATTTTCATAAACTTTATTACACTATTTATAAATCTCCGCCGGAAACTGTCCGTGCATTTGTGTTAACATGTGTCGTATTGTTTCCTAACCATATATAATCATAAAAAAATAAAGTATCTGCTAGTTTCTAGTGAGTTTCGGCTATGCCGATTATATCTTAGTAAAAGTATTTGAAACAAGCTTCTCTAAAATTATAATTCAAAAAGTCAGAATAAGTGCTCCAATTATTAACGTTCCAAAATCCAGATGACCACTAATAGTTATTTCTCCATCCGCCACGTTGTCAACGTTGACCACCTTGACGACCTCCACGACCTTTAAGACTTCTACCATGCCCTCGTGGTTGAAAACAACCACGAGGGTTGTCATTTCTTTCTCTATGCGACTGAGAATTTCCTGATGATTCATGATGCGAATGCGAATTTTGTGCAGTTTCATGCTGCGATTTCGCATTGAACATCCTTGAACCATTAACTCGAATATGTTTTCGCCCATTTTTTATTGCATTAACAATGGTTCTCATACTTGTTTCCAAATCTCTTTCACTTTGGGATTTATCTGCATATATAAAAAGATCATTAAATCTAACACTATCTTTAAGCTTGCTTTTTGCTTTTATAACTTGCTCTTTTTTTGTCGCCGTGCGCACCGTGCAACGACAACACCCGGTTTCCCATCTCGCGACTCCTTCCTCTCCACACGTGAAATGTCTTTCAATTCCAACTCTTTTTGGATGACGTCAGCAACTTTCCAATTAAGATTCTCCTCTTTGTGATACGGTAGATTTCTCAAAATAAAGTTTTCTGCCAAAGGGTTTCGTTCAGGGACATAGGTACCCCTAGATTGTTGTTCCATTTTCTCAACTATTTCCGAGGTATCTGTCGACAGTTCCTTTTACACATCTCCTATTCGACTTTCCATGCCATTTTTCATTCTTGAAGTTTCTGATGAGATGCGTTTGTCAAACATTTTTGTTAATGTATCGGTTACCTTGTCAGTTATACGTTTTTCGACATTTTCCAGTCTGGCGTTCATGTCGTCAAAACGTACCTCCATCTTTTCCCGGATCCCTTGAATATCCTTCGATAGTTGTAGAAGCAGTCCACCACTGTTCAATATTATGTCTAAATCATGCTGATGTTTAGGCGATTCATTTGACTAACATTTTGTTCGCTTTATCGATACGTTTTTCCTGATCCGTTTCTTCAGTCATTTTACGTTTTCTCTCAAGTGGCCATGTATCACTAACCTGACTAGTCACTGTGTGATGTTTATTATTAACCATAATTGATTACTGCATCCAGATACAAATCTGCTCCCTTTATTTTATTGTGTCAGTTGATAAACAAAATTCCTTATATATACATATATATATATATATATATATATATATATATATATATATATATATATATATATATATATATATATATATATATATATATATTATATCAGATTTTGTTTTGTCAAAATGATGAAAAATGTTCTTTTATGATATATTGATTGTGTTAAAGTGACTTGGCCACGCGCCCAATACCTGTATTTGCAGTCATCACCGCATCCACTCGCCATGATAATTTGTGTAAATCATAATAAATCATTACTTAACAGTTTCTATGTACATTCCAAGAATTTCTTGTCACATACAATGACAGTTTCGATCCACCATTGGTGAATCTTCATCAGACTGTGACTTTGCGGGAAATGCACGTCACAGGGCGGGTTAACTGCCGGGCTAGCTCACAGCAGTAAGCAAAGGCCTGTAGATGGGGCTCAGTTGGTAGCCCCCCTCGTCCCTGTTCATCACCTGTCTCTCCTTAGCTATCGCAACCGATTCCCTAAGTTGTCTTAGTGCGGTGTTGTTTTCCTATCTATCACGTTCACCCCCTCCAAGTCAATGACATGGTTGTGCCTAGCTATATGGTTTGTAACTGCAGTAGTGGGTTCTGTTGCTTCTGATTTTCTCCTTCCTGACCGCGTGAATACTTGCTGGCTGTTTTTGGCATCTTTATTGTGCTCATTTATCCGAGTACCCAGTTTGCGACCTGTTTCTCCTATGTACACAGTTTCACAATTCTTGCACGGGATCTTGTATACCCACCCACACACCTCTTCCGTCAGCGTCTTGTCCTTAGGATGTACGATAAAACGTCTGAGAGTGCTGTGTGGTCGCATTGCTACACTTATGTTGTGCTTTCTGTAGACTCGCGCCAGCGCCTCAGATACATTTTTCACATAGGGAATGACTACCATACCCTTCGACTTATTCTTGGTTTTATCCTTTTCTCTCTTCCTTTTACTCTTCTTGGAATATACATAGAAACTGTTAAATAATTTCCAAAAACATTCCTGATAAATTTCTTTCGAGACCTTAGAACGGATTATGGACGAGATTTCGTCAAACATCTTGGGACTTTGCAAAACACAGTGAAAAAAATTGCTCGATTACGCAACCATATCGTGTTAACATTGAGGTGTCGCGACGAGTGTATAACCCCCCCCCCCCCCTAGTTTGATTGTGAAATGTTCAGTGAATACCTTACGAGCGAGAAACAGTGTGAAACGTGCTCAAATGGATTTAGTACGTGAAATGATAAAAATTTCAAATAATAAATAATTGCATCTTAATAAAACGAAAGTAGAATTGGAAAGAGTTATTTTCTCAGTTGCCTAGCGACCGCTCGGAAATAGTACGCGCACACCTTGCGAAAGTTCACGAGAGTACACATAAACAAACAAAATGGCGTCACCAGGAGAAATTAAAAAGTCGGATTGAAAACAAAACCGTTTATGATCAAAAGGAGAACGGGAAACATCATAAGAGTGGGTAAGAAATCTTACTAGTCGTAAATTAACTGATGCGGAACGTAATGTACTTTAAAAAGGTTTATATTATGCGATTACACCGGATTCCATCCTGATAATTGACATCGTAGTTGCAACGGAACAGGCCTCGTGGAACTTGAGTAAGGATGAAGCAGACACGTTACGATTGGAAGTAACTTGTAAAATTAACAGTGCTAAGTTTCCCCTATCGAATATTAAGAAAGATGAAAAGCAAGCCCTTAAAGACCTTAGTAAGGATATAGACATTTTGATCCTACCTGCAGACAAGTGCCGGGTCACAGTCGTTCTCGATAAAAATGACTATGAAAAGAAAGTGTTGGAAATGCTCAGTGATGACCGGACTCATGAAAATTACCAAAGGACCCGACATCAAAGTACAAACGCAAATTAGTTTCAATATTACAAAGATTGAAAAGTGAAAACAAGCTGAATAAAGATCAATACGATGAGCTGTACCCCACTGATGAAAATGTCCTAAAAATGTACTGTACACCCAAAATACACAAAAAGAACACCCCCTACGCCCGATCGTGGACTACACGGGATCTATTGGATACAGCACATCCAGAGCAGTAGCAGACATTCTGGTACCTCTCGTAGGTAAGACCGATCAGCATGTCAAAAATTCTAAACATTTCAGTGAATGCATGTCGGGTATCATGATAGAAGATGATGACATTTTCAATTTACATGATGTTGTGTCACTGTTTACGAACACTCCAATAGACAAAACTATTGGAATCATTGAACAACGGCTCTTTTCTGACACTATATTGAAAAAGAGAACAAATTTAGAAGTGAATGATATAATGGACCTTTTGAAATTTATCTTTACCACCACATATTTCCAGTTTCGCGGGGAAATTTTTCAACCAAAGTTTGGTACGGCAATGGGTTCACCAGTGAGTCCTATAGTAGCGAATCTGTTTATGGCGGTGCTAGAACAGCAGGCTATTGCAACATCTCGCATAATATGCGCCTCTAAACTTTGGAAGAGATATGTGGATGACATTCTAGAGATAGTGAAGAAAGGTTATGTGAATCGGTTGACTGAGCACTTGAACACAGTGGATACTACAGGCAGTATCACATTCACAAACGAGGAGGAAGCTGGGGACAAGATACACTTTCTGGACTATTTGATAGTGAGAAAGGAGGATGGTTCGGCGAAGTTATTGGTTTATAGGAAACCTACCCATAGAGATCAATATCTGCAATTCGACCCCCACCACCCGTTATCTCACACATTGAGAGTGGTCGACAAATGTTTTACTATAGTGTAATGCACCGCTACCATTTAGTTGTATCTAGCCTATAATTTAGCCGCTCTTGTCAGGATGGCTTCAAAACAACCGCGGTTCATGTTTTCAACGTCTTTTATTTGCATATACTAAAAGTTACTAATAATATCGCATTATAAAGTCGACATGTTTCAAAAGGCACTTCAATGTAGACTTTAAACACAGATCTTATAACTGTTTAACAAGTATTTTCTTAAAGCGCAGATAAATTCTTGAGCTTTCTGGAGTTCATAAGACATAGGATGAATCATTTTTAATGTACTAAATACTGTAACCAAAGATGTAAGGTTAGTTTTAACTTGTAAAATAGCTTACCATCCTCAGAATGGAGAAGATCTGACTATACGATCTAAATAATTAATTAAGATCTGATTTTTATGCCGTAATGAACGGAAATTTTGTGATCATGAAAGATACAAAATGTTGTTTATCCGCGCTATTTATACCTGCCGCTCAGCAACTTAGGATTTAGGATTCTGCGTGATTCTGCGCACTAACCATACAAAATGACTTAGGAATTTCCTCAGCCAATCAAAATGACTTCGGATTACAACAACCAATCAAATGCATTTAGGAATCCTAAATCCTAAACAAAGTTCTCTAGAGGTAAACATTCAACAATAATATTATATTTTAACTAGCAAAATATTTTATGAGCATATATAGATGAGCAAAAGATTCTACATCTAACAATAAACAAATATACTTCTCTCTGACCTAAACAAAAATGCAGTTATGACATAGAAGAAATATTACGGTACACTATATCCGAAATAGTGAAACTGCTGAAAAGTGCTTTTTAGGAATGACGATTTTTACACAATAATACAACACGATTGAACATTTAACGACAATGAACTAGTATCTTTAAGTAACTTGTAGTTGTATTATTATAATTATACAATGTTAAGTCACTTGGAAATGGATATAATCAAAAGAATAATTGCAAGATGACGGTTGGACTAGCTTCATTCAAGTTTGGACAATGACAGTAAGTTTTAGCAAAATTTTGGTTAATGATCATTTAAATACACATGTCAAATCATCATCTCAGCTTATATGTGCTGTCCTTAAACTATATGTATAAACCTGATGAAGAAGTGATAGATGAGTGATTAAAATAATTAACAAATGACAATTGTTTACTTTTGAACTACACAACACTGAACATGGTAGAAGATACTGCAAGGCATTACAAAAGTGACTGATAAAGAGGATCAGAACTGGAAACTTGACCACATCAGGGGAGCACTGAAAGTGTGTGGGTATCCACAATGGACAATAAACAAAGTGGTTAAAGACACTGAATCGAAAATATCAGAAAAGCAGGAGGGGAAGGGTAAAAGGAGGAAAGAAAAGGATAAAACCAAGAATAAGTCGAAGGGTATGGTAGTCATTCCCTATGTGAAAAATGTATCTGAGGCGCTGGCGCGAGTCTACAGATAGCACAACATGCGATTACACAGCAGCACTCTCAGACGCTTTCTCGTACATCCTAAGGACAAGACGCTGACGGAAGAGGTGTGTGGCTGTGTATACAAGATCCCGTGCAAGAAATGTGAAACTGTGTACATAGGAGAAACAGGTCGCAAATGAGCACAAATTAGATGCCAAAAACAGCCTACAAGTTTTCACGCGGTCAGGAAGGAGAGAATCAGAAGCAACAGAACACTCTAGTGCAGTTACAAAGCATAAAGCTAGGCACAGCCATGTCATTGACTGGGAGGGGGTGAAAGTGATAGATAGGGAAAACAACACCGCACTCAGAAAACCTAGGGAATCGGTTGCGATAGCTAAGGAGAGACGGGTGATGAACAGGGACGATTATATCAGTTGAACTCAATGTAAAACAGTTTCTTCTTTTACTTCCGCATTCGCGAAATTATATTACACCATTCCGAAACCAGTGCGCCCTCGCTCACTTGGTCCGCCCTTAATGTTTTTTCTCAATTACCTCTCTAATTTCACAGTTTTTGTCAAAAATGTTATTTTCCCTACTAATAACGAAATGTCTGCATCAGCTTAGCTCAACTTAAACACTGTGCAACACGTATATCTATACATTTTTTCCTGTAATACCTTTTTCACTTACAGTCAGAAGTAACCGCAAATAATTTTTATCAAATGTGTACTGTTTGTTTAAGTTACTTATATGAATTATGATATGTATTTATTTCATAATGATATCCTCAGGCCTAGTAACATCTTAGTGAATATTTTGTATTATAATATTTCATCAAATGAGTACAATATGTTACTCGGTTGCAAACACATCACAAATGCCAGCCAAAAAATAATTGACTCATATTTATCACATAGCATTTTTGTGGAATTTTAAGTAAAAACTTAAAACGTATGCATTTAAAATGCACATTACTGATTGAATTTAACTGATACAATTGTTGAAAATGAACTTAAGCGATTGGTTTAACAATGAAGTTTCCTAATTATTTCAGGGACAATTGCACTTGTGTCAACTGTGTACTATTTGCGCGTTTACTCGTCAACACTTTGAAATCATCCCTTATTCATAAAGGCTTTAGACACCTCTGACTTAAATCGATGTTTGATTGTTGACTTTTAAGCGACATTCTTAAAAAAAAAACGTTCCACAAATAAGCACGTTAATCTGAAATTTTGGCGGGGCTAAAATTGTGTTTTCGGTCAGGGACATGATTATTGTGGAATTGGGCGGAGATAATAAGTGTTATCATTCAGTTATAAAATAACACTTACAACTATTGGATCAGCGTCTTCAATGTAATTTCACTTAACTGGCATAGTACTAGTAATTAAAGAAGAAAGTGGCAGATAAGACATAATGCATGCTTAATTAATATGCATGAAATATAATGGCTTATACTTTAAATAAATCCGCATGCAGTAGTATGGCGTGTATATTAAATGTGTTGCTCGCTTTATACTGTAATGTACATTCAATAGAACGACCTATACGTTAAATGCATGTACATGCAATGGTATGGCCTTTACATTGAATTATTGTGCATGCATAACGTGTTTAACTTATACTTAAAATGAATATGATTGCAAAACGATGGCTTTAAGTTCAAATGCATAGACACGCACTAGTATAGCTTATATATAAATAATATGAATGAAATAGTTTGCTTTTACGTTAAATGAGTAGCATGCACTATTATGCCTTATACTTAAAATGCATTTGTAAGCAATAGCATGACTTATATTTAAAATGCATGTGCATGTATTGTTGTTTTGTAGATACGAAACGTATTCTTTTAGTGATAATTTCAGGTTGAACTGTATGGATATTTGATATCACAGGCCTCCAGTGTTTTCATCTTGTCGCAATACAACGCACAATGTGCGGAAATAAAGAGGAAGTTACGAGAAAATTATTTAAATGATGAATATGTGAGCACAGTGGTTTCAAGTCAAGGTAAGACTCAAAATATTACATCGGGCTCAAATCGTGTAGGTGGAATGGATGAATAAAATTATAATATGCTTATGGTTTGATTTTATGTTAAAGTCGTTTAATTATAAGTTGATTATGAACAACCGATTTACTCATAACGCTGAATAGCTAGCATAGTTTTCATAACCGTCAATTGCGATTCTCTTTAAGTTGATTACAACGAAGTGTTTTTAACGTGTATACTTTCGAACAATTTAAGAAATGTCTTAAAAGGGCCTTTTCACGTTTTGGTAAGTCGACAAAATAAAAAAACATTGTTTCAGATTAGCAAACTTTCGTTGTAGTTATGATATTCGTGAGGAAACAGTAATACTGAAAATTTACCATGCTCTAAAATTTCCATTACGTCCATCTTTTGACGATTTAAAAACCTGAAAATTATAAAGCGTTGCAATGCGAAACGATTGAATAAGTTGGAGAGTTCTGTGGTTGTCGTTATATTTTGTAATACTACGAGGATTGCTTATATAAAGTATAAAAAAATCACTCATGGTATGAGCACGGATTGCCGAGTGGTCTAAGCTGTAAAATTTTCCTCCAGGGAACCAGGGGTCAGTGGTTCGAACACCGTTGAGGTGTTTTTTCTTTCTTTAATTTTTATCTTGTTTTTTTTTACCGGAGCTTTTTAGATCCAATGTCTACATTTATCAATATAAAGCATTTAATGACAAACTTCAATACGTGCACAATCTGTGAAAAGGCTCCTTTAATGAATGACATGGTATCTTTAAACCCCATGTTTTTGTGACGGTACTTCGAACACAAACTGTGAACCAATATCTAATGTCGGTAAAAATAAACAGGACTTCGTAGACGAGAATGTTATCCAAAATGGTTGCCAATATGCAAATTTCAAATTAATAAATATGTGTGGCGCAACAGGTGGAGAGTGGGATTACGTGATCTTCAGTACTGTACGATCTCTGCCTGAATACAAAATTGAGAAGAACCCCACCTTGGGCTGGTGCAAATACAATCTGGGTTTTATCACCGACCAGAACCAGGTCCACGTAGCCATTACAAGAGCCAGGAAGGGTCTCGTCATCGTTGGTACGTAACACATTTGGTAGTTTTAATCTATACAGGCAGTTATGAGAAATTTCCCTGAATTTCTTGAAGTGTTGCTTGCCTTAATTTAATACAGATTTAGATTTTGAGTACATGTATCAAGAGCAATACGTTCTTTGAAGTGGGGAGTATGTACATTGAATAAGTAAATCAGTGACATTACAGTTTGTTCCAAGTTGGTCCGACCATTTTCCAGAAATCTATTAAACTACTTCCACTTGTTCTAAGCAGATTCGATATAGTTATGTTACTAATAATATTATACCAAACTACTATGCAGTATTTATGATTTAAGGAAACAAGCATCTTCTACGGTGTGACAGGACTTGGAATACAATCCTTGAAGACTATGAACATTACGGCTGCATTAAAACTCCGCAGGAATTCCCGCCACCAAACAAGCGGTTGCCAAGACGGGAAATAATGGCCCGTGAGCAGGCGCACAATTACAGAAGACATGGCGAGACCATTTATGAACGCGGGCAGGCCACCTCATACGATGGACCAATCGATGAAACACCAACATCGCGATTTCGAAATCGCGGCGGTGTTTTTGCGAGACCAGGCTACCGTAATTGATCATTTTAACATGGGAGCTGGTACCTGAAGAAAGTTGTGGCATTGACAAGTGTTTTCTGAGGTTGTTTGCATTTTCACATATTTATTTTAAGTTGCTTATAATATGCAGAGTGTGAGTAACGTATTTGTTTATCCGTCTTCGTCTTTTATTATTTGTGTGTTGTTGTGTCACACGATGCATAACCATGATATTTCAAGCTCTCAGTTTTGATAAATTGTTTGAGTAATTCGCTCTACATACGATTTGCGTTGAATCTGCCGAACAAGTATAGGTTACAGTATACTAAAAAATCGTGTCTTGTAGGGCTGTACTCTCTAAAAAAAATAGCATAGTTGACTCGAAGGCATGTTTTACACGTTTAACTATTGTTCTGTTTTTTTTTTCTTTTGGCGATAGTGGTAGGGTATAAATAGGTTTTCACTAAATATCCCTGAAATATGATGATTTTAGACACTGTAGTAAAACATTGCATTGAAAAAGGTTACATTCCGCTCGAATACGGCCGGAAAAAAGGTTGCAAAAACAGTTGATGTTGATTTGTGTCAAGTTTTTCCTTGGTTTGTACATGACATATCTTTTTTATTGAATAAATCGATTCCGCTTAGAATGGCCTTAAAGCGGGTATATACGATTTTTTATATGTGTTAAATTGTAATATATTGATAAAATATGTTACAATAACACAAAACAGGCAAGAAAAATTATACATTAAAGCCGAATTTCATTAAATGCAGCAAAGGCAAATTAGCGCCCCGAGCCGATAGTGACGTACATATTTTCGTACAATAACCGAAGCATTCGTCTTTGCAGTAGGATCGGAGATAGTGTTCGTGTGTCGTATGAATAGATATCGTTGCAGGAATTCAAATAAACCGTTAAACTAAGTTTAGATGCACATCGTACATGTATGGTATACATGCTGGCGAATTCGGCTGTACAGCCGTTTTCAATTTCAGAATTAAATATCTGGCTTATTTCGCATTTTTCGACACATGTTCTTCTTAACTTTTATTTTAATTTATATTGAAATATATATATATAATAAGTTTTTTACACAGTTTATATAAATTCATAAATATTTGACAAAATCGTATATACCCGCTTTAAAGAAAAGGTAAGGTTATGGGGGTCTCGTTGTGCAAAATGTTGCATTTATTTTTGCTTAAAGTTGTCGTTTTTACAATGAATTACAAAGGGAAACTATTTAGTATATTATGACCACAATAAGGTACTTACTGCAACACATGTATTGTACATATGCAGATACACGTAAATAATACTAACATTTCAATATTGTCAGGTGACAATGGATAATTAATAATTGTCAAATGTTTATTTGTGTTGTTTTATTTATATTGTATTTGGTATACGACTGTACGTGGTATGTAAGTGTACGCGTTGATGAGTTGTTTTTATGAATATTTGTCATGGTATTTCTTTTTATAATATTGTTAACAATTACACATACTAATTGAAATTGTCTGAAAATGATATTCATTAGTTCATTGCATTTTATAACATATCAAATCTAAATTATTTTAAACAGTATTATCTGACGTTTTGTTATTAATAGTTGAATTTAAATAATTTTACGCGACCAATTGTGGTATACTAGTACTTGAAATTAATCGCTTTAAAAAATGCCAAAGGTAGTTGATTATGATCTGTGGGTTATGACGTATTGAAATTGGGCGGAAATATTTGTATGCGTATGTTACTATATGAATTAATAAAATTGATTGGTTTACAATGGCATGATGCAACCTTTCTCTTTTTAACACTCGGTTTTTAAGCATAATAGGCGAGTGAAATCAAAAATATATTCCTTTTCAGTTTATGAAAACTCATAGATCACCGTATTTTATCTACATACATTATGACCTTCATGCTTGCGTATTGCGATATGTGTGTGATCTAATATAGCCTATCAAACAAAATTTGTTGAAAATGGTGTCTGCAATGGCTTCTTTGTTTTCATATTCTTTTCAACACTTCTATTACATACTCGTTGATATTAGGTAAGTGTATACTCATGCATTTTTACATTTGGATTGCACCTAATCATAATGATTAAACAAACATGACAATTCCTCTTTCACAGTGTTGCGGTATAGAAAACACAAGTTTACCCCATCTTCACTGCGACATTGACGGTATTACACCCCATAGAATAAACTAGCCCTTGTCCCACCTTGTTGAATAAACCTGTTGCTTGCACGGACTACTTTTAATTATGCCACTGAATGATGTTTCATAAGAAATCTCTAGAGTCGAGAAAACTTAAGCTTTAAAATTATACGACCTTCAACCTTTAGATATAGTCAAGGGACATAATTTTTCGCCATCCGTATAATGAATAAGCTGATTGACGGCGTCTCTGGCGTGTCAAACGTTGCAAAATTCAATGTTTCCATATTTATGTGGTATTTTTGAACATATATGTTCTAAATTTCCATTTGTGTGTGGTATAATTGCATATATATGTTGTATAAATTGATATATATATATATATATATATATGGTAAAATCCATATTTATGTGGTATATTTGAATATATATGTTCTATATTTCCATTTGTGTGTGGTATAATTGCATATATATGTTGTATAAATTGAGATATATATATATATATATATGGTAAAATCCGATATATGTATTGCATAACAAATATATGTTGTATAATTTTATATTTATGTTCGATATTTTCATATATATGTTTTAAAAGTTCATGTAGACGAGTTAATTGTTATTGTTTACATTCGGGAATTTTCGCGCATGCGCACTGACTGGTTGGCAAAAAACACTGGTTACAGTAACGTTAAACATGTATAAAGGGCTTTTGTTTAGTCAATAAATTGATAACAAATCCAAAATAATCATTAAAACTCTTAAAATAGTGCAAATATATCATTTTAGTACCACTAAATGTATATTCACAAATATAATTTCCTCTTCAAAAAAATACGAAGTAAGTATAAGCATAGAGTAAACTTGGTCGGAAGACTAAGTACTGAAAATTCCACAAAACAAAACAATAAAATAGCCCTATTCTTTCTGATAGTAAGACTTAAATAAATAATATTTAAACGATAATAAAACATTTTATATAAATTTGATTATAAGTGGTGTGGATAGTGTTATTTTTCATCAGCGATCGAAAGTGCATTTCAATTAAAAAGCAAAGCCCCAAAACGGAATACATTACAATTTATTAATGCTGTGGTAATTTTCTTTTCCATTGAATGAACTTTCGTTTTGTTTACATGTAATGACAATATTAATAAATTGTATCATACCTACGGAAAAGAACTCTGCATATTATGCAAATTGAACTGTCTTTGCATGTACATTGAAATTTCTTTACTAGTGATAAGGAGTGATGAAAATCTAGCATTTTATGAACAATAAATCTATATATTTAATTTATTGAACGCAAGTATTTTTTACTCTAATGTGATTGCTTGTTTTCATAATGGTGTTTCGTACACTGCAGTAACGTACAGTCTTTACACGTAATAGCGGATCGAGTTTACATTTGCCGGTATCCGTTAAATACCTCAATTGCGTAGCAGTAAAATTGCACAATATTTTTTTATATATATTTATAGTTATTAAACACTGTATTATTATGATTTAACTGGCTAATATATACACACTAGTTCCTGTTAATCCATTTCCGAAAATGTCTTCATTTTTTTAAATGTTAAAATATTTTATTGAAGCAACTATTCAGTATTTTGGCTTTAAAATTTGGCTTAAATGGCTGCTTAATATGCCAAGGGATGACATGGAGGCATCATAAATTGTGTTTAATGACCAGACACTCGTCTGTAACATGTGGTTTATGTAAGGACCCAAGTATGGGTCCCTGGGTTTATGACACCTTGTTTTCTTTGTAATTGTCTGGACAGTATCCGATCATAACGAGATACGGGATGTGATGAACAAAGGTGCAATAAAACCCCGGGATAAAAATGCTGCATCAAAGAGTGTCAACATTGATGTGACCAATAAATCAAACAATTACATTAATCAAGATAATTTATTTAATGTGTAACAAGGTAAGTTTTTTTTCAGACAAATTGGTTTCGTTCATTAAATTAAATTTATTCTGAAATAATATAAATTTATATTTTTTAAACTAAAAATATTGCGAAGAAGTGCCAAGTATGGAGATTTTTGTCGCAACCATATACCGAGCTCTTCTACTCCCGAGTTCGTTGTTAGTATAAATAAATAATAACAACAATATAATCGTTCCAAAAATGCATTTCTTTGCATGCTAATGTTTTATTCAGACATAATTAGTAAAATTATATTTGATTGTGCATGATTATCATTAAAAACGATGATTTTGTCAACCTTCTCTATATGCGCTTATATGAATTCCACCTCTTTTTGCCAACCAGTGGGCGGAGTCTAAACTTTGCAGGTGCGTGTGAAGTCACGCGTTAATACGTCTTTATGTATTCGATATTTTGATATATATGTCCTTTAATTTGCATCATGAAAAATCTTTTAACGGGTATGACTAAACAGCGGATATGGCTTTTTCGAGCATTTGCTGACAGACGTGAGTAAAATGATTAAGCATTTGGTTTCGATTTCTGAGTCTCAAACGGCAAACAAGTATTAAGTTTTGGAGCATTACTACAGTATGAATTTGCATATTTAGTATCCTGCACATATTTGTAACATTATCATGGTGTTTTTTTTCATTTTGTTTGAGCAGTATCTATTAATTCGTATATGCACACTTCGGCTTATTTTTTAATCATGACAGACGGTGGTGTAACAAATGCAATTTCCTGTAATTTAAAATTCTTCCAATATTTTATTGATATAATCTGGAGTATCATCGATTCTAAAGCATGAATTTGCCATGCGTTAAAGAAGTATCTTTAAGCTAAACTGTATTTTCAGTGCATTTGTTATAATAACTTATAATATTTGTAACTAATAAATTACTTGAAAAAAGCAACCCAATTTTATTTCAAATTTTGAATTAATAAGTTTGATAAGTGTCAATCAATTACCATAGTTGCAATAATACACCGACAAACACTTACAAATTGTTGTTGTTGTAGCGATTTCAAGTACCCGGATGTTCGAGTAAAATCCGCCATTTTAAAACCAAATCGACTGTAACTGTTTCTTTTGTGTTTAATAAATAGAGCGTAGGACTTGTTTACGTGAGCAAAAATGGATGAACTTGGTGAAATGACATTGTCTAAATTTAGATTGTGGTCTATACACACTCTGAAAGTGTATTTATCGCATAGAAAACTACGGAATCCGGATAAGGCCAAGTTGAGTGTCGCGACAACCAAGCGACATTCTCTCGACGCGCGACAAATCAGTCGACAATCAATATTAAAGTGTCGCATATAGCGCTGGGTTTTAGAAAAAAAATCGCAGAATATCTTGACTGTCGACTGATTTGTCGCGCGTCGTATTGAGCGTCGAGGGAATGTCGCGAGAATGTCGTGTGTGGACCTTCGAGCGCGACACTCGACATTCTCGCGACATTCTCTCGACGCTCGACAAATCAGTCGACAGTCAATATGATATAACGCGAGAATGTCGCCTGTCGACCTAAAATCACTAGGTCGACACACGACATTCTCTCGACGCTCAATACGACGCGCGACAAATCAGTCGACAGTCAAGATTGACTGTCGACCGACTTGTCGCGCGTCGAGAGAGCGTCGAGAGAATGTCGCTTGAATGTCGTGTGTCGACCGGTGTTGGAGTAATTTTTTCATCTGCAAGCAAGGTGTTATGGTAACTTTTTCAGCTTAAGTAAAAATAGCGGCATCTAGTAGCAGCAATAACAGCAGCAGCAGCAGCAACAGTAGCAGCAACAGCAGCAGCAGTAGCAGCAGCAGCAGCGTAGAAGCAGCAGTAGCAGCAGCTGCAGCAGTAGTAGCAGCAGTAGCAGAAGTAACAGTAGTAGTATTTGTTGTAGTAGAAGTAGTAGAAGTAGTAGTAGTAGTAGAAGTAGAAGTAGTAGTAGTAGTAGTAGTAGTAGTAGTAGTAGTAGTAGTAGTAGTAGTAGTAGCGGTAGTGTTTGTGATACTGGTAGTAGTGGTAGTGGTAGTGGGACTGGTGATAGTGGTAGTAGTAGTTGTAGTAGTAGCAGGATCAGTAGTAGTTGTAGTAGTAGTAGTAATAGCAGCAGCAGCAGCAGCAGTAGCAGCAGTAGCGGCAGTAGAAGCAACAGCAGCAGTAGCAGTATTATTATTATTATTATTATTATAAGTAGTAGTAGTAGTAGTAGTAGCAATAGTAGTAGTAGCAGCAGCAGCAGCAGTAGCAGCAGTAGTAGTAGCAGTAGCAGCAGTAACAGGAGTAACAGCAGTAGCAGGAGTAGCAATAGTAGCAATAGTAGCAGAAGTAGCAGCAGCAGTAGTAGTAGTAGTAGTAGCAGCAGTAGTAGTAGTAGCAGTAGTAGTAGTAGTAGAAGAAGTAGTAGTAGTAGTAGTAGTAGTAGTAGTAGTAGTAGTAGTAGTAGTAGTAGTAGTAGTAGAAGTAGTAGTAGTAGTAGTAGTAGTAGTAGTAGTAGTAGTAGTAGTAGTAGTAGTAGTAGTAGTAGTAGTAGTAGTAGTAGTAGTAGCAGTAGTAGTAGTAGTATCGATAGTAAGATAATTTATTCTATTAAAATGAAGCGAATGTTAACATCTTTGTACAACGCTCCTATATTTTAGTTTTGTAATCATGTTTGCGACTGTACATGTACATAGTATAAATTCCTTCAATTGACAGTATATGGGCGCTTAAACGCACTTACAAACAGTGCAAAAAAGTCGACATTAATCCCAAATGTAAGCGTTCAAGTTTCTGTCTCTTGTCAACTTGCACTGGCATTCACTATAACCACTGCACAACGAAGTTGGAAAGGGAGGGGCAACTGATTTCAGATTGTCCGTCTGGCGTCAGCGTCTTCGTCAGATTTTCTCGCCCGAAGCATATCTTCAAAACTAAAAGAGGTTTAAAAGTATAACTTTGTAACGCATTCACAATTGACCCACCAGGCGCACAAGATCTTGACGATGCCCTGAGCTTAGAATGTAGGATGGACGAATTACATGTTGGTGTACACATATCTGATGTTACTGAGTATGTAATAAAAGACGATGCATACGACAACGATGCGAAACAAAGATTGTTTACTTTCTATCCAGAAATTGACAGTCCAAGGCATATGCTGCCTGAACCAATTAGTACTAAAAAATGAAGTCTGTTGGAAGGAAAACGAAGGCTTACATGATCAGTATTTTTCTGTTTTGATAAAAATGGAAAAAGAAAACTCACAACTCAAAATATTTTTAGATCAATAGTTATAAAATCTAGGAAACAATTTTCATATTCACAAGCTCAATCGATAATCAAGAAAAACGAGTCTGAACATGAAATAACTAAAATCGAAAAAGATTTGAAGATTATTTATAAAATTGCTTGTGCACTTCGTGAACAGCGATTGGGAAATGCGATGCATGCATCACAGGCTGTATTTAATGACAGAGGCGCCGAAGATAATGAAAACGAAGCTCATAATCTGGTAGAAGAATTCATGATTCTCACCAACAGTACGGTCGGAAAAATGTTGTATAAACAATTTCCAGAGTGTATTCCTGTAAAATACCAACCACCGCCGTCCGATGAAAATAATATGCACGAATTTCTGCGGAAAAACGGCGTATTTATTGATGTTGTTGCAAACCTGCAAGATAGATACCTAGGAGGCAACATTCGGGGTTTACACACACTGCTTGCTATGGATAACCAGTCGGTAACGGGAAAACATGTGACAGTTCCAAAAAATATGTGGCAAGCTTTAAAAGATCACAGAATACCGAGAAATATGCTGATGTGCGACTACATGCGCCCCATTAAGCATGTTACACTCCAAGATTGGTATTTTATTCAAGAAAGGGCCGGATATATCTGCTGTAACGGACACAAGTCCGATGCTGAAGATTGCAAGCATTACTATCTTGATGCTTTCCCATATGTTCATTTCACTTCGCCCACACGACGGTATATAGATATTGTTATACACTGGCTTGTACACGCGTTCCTCAACGATGAACCATATCCATATACATCAACCGAAATCAAATCAATTTGCAATCAGTTGTGTTCAAAGGAAAAACAAGCCAAAGAATATAGCGAACATTGTCAACTGTTAAAGAGAGCTTTGTAACTACAAACACAACCACATGTTTTACAGCGCTATGTGGAGGATGTTTCCACAAGTGGCATTAGTTTTTGCACACCAACGTTGAAAAACGTTTCAAAACCAGACAGAATATTGACTTTTAATCGTTTACAGATTGGTCATAAACCTGAGCTAATGCAAGCTGAAACAGGAACATGTGTGAGGGCAACGTGGGAGAAAAGGTTGTACGATGGCAAAGGAACAGCTTTGACATATCCAGAAGATGCTGCCTAAATGGCATGCTTACCATTGAATCCTAACAAACACGTGATGTTAATATCACTCGGCTCGCATGATGAAATCCGCAATAAACGGTCACAATTATGATTTCGAAAACAATTTACAATTTGCAGAAGCGCAGCATTCATCGCTTATTTCAGGTTTTGTTGATGTCAGTACCGAAAGCGATTTGGAAGATCTGAAACCATTTACGAAATTTGCATTTGATTTCAAGAGAGGTCAGGTGATACATATCCAAATGTTAGCTGGACCATTACGTGGCATTATGGTTCCGAAACCTATGTGCTCAAAACTGACGGATACTATTTGCTTCTGTTTGTTGCATACAGAAGATCCCGTGCTGCACCTTTTTAACTACTCCAATGTGGCAATATCAAAATCCTTTCGTAATGTCACTCAATATGTACATGAATGGCTGCCACTCATTTTCTCATGGAGTCTGCTTGCAACACAGTGGGTTGCTCGAATGATAATTTCTGCATAAATAACGTAAGTATTAACTTTACATCGGAGGATATAGGCAAGTGCGCGCTTTCAATCGCGCTCTGTGATGAAAGAAATATAGAACTATCCGGTTTACAAAATGAAAAGTCGATCAATGATAATGAAGCGGCATTTACACGTGACATTGATGACGTTATAAAATCGTACGATTGGATTGGCATTAAAGCTCCCTTTTCGTCAGATTCAAGTACATCCTACTGGATAGCTCATGGGACCATTACAGGTGTCAAGAAGAAGAGTCTTGAAAGTGATACAATTATAGTGTCCTTTAAATTGACAGCAAGATCGGGAACTGTTCCTGGTGAATTATCGTCTGGGAATTCGAAATACAGCATTGAAGTCTTAAAGAAAGGCAATGTCGACGGGTAGGAAATTTATTGCTCTCTTACTATCTCTATTGTATAATTGTTTGTAAGTATGTTCGTTTCGTTTATATTGTGTTGTGTACACATATATGTTTATAATATTATGAAATGAATAGGCTCTGGATTAGAAACTGATTAAATTTAGTTTGAACAAATAACAAGACTGACAGAAATAAAAGGAGCAACGAAGAGTTCGGATTATATCTGTTTCAAATACACTCGATTAAATTACGTTAATAATGTTATTACATACAATGTTTGTAAATGGTTACATACAAAAGTATGCAACAGTTATTGGTATTCATTAAACGCTTGTTGTAAGTAACCTTTCTCTTAATAAAATAAATGCTTCAATTTTTATTGACGTTTTTCCAGCTGCATAAATAATTGAAAGATACGTATATCTTAGTCAAAAGAGATGTATGCTTTCGTAAATGTTGCATAAAAAGCTCTATTTAAGTGTTTAAATGTTGACTTATTGACGGATTACAATAATAGGTCAAACATTTCGATATGCGATTGTTTGTATTGTATTTGCAGTTGGACTGAGGAGTTCATAAAAACTCTTCAGAGTTCATCACAATGTCTTCCAAAACAAATTGCTATCAGACAGCGAATAACGGTTTTAGGTATAATGTTTTTTCATTTATGAATTTGTCTTGGTGAATTTAAAGACCACGATAAGTGTCAGTAAATTCAAAATTGTCTTATGTACTGATCATTTGATGTCCGCATCAGAAAGTATACGTATATGCATATGAAAATGTGTACTTTTTTGTCAATGGAATAGCTATCAACAGTTATAAAAATTATTAACAGACCCGTATACTCAAAATTTATATGGTTCTGAGTTAAACATATTTGTTTCTATTATTTCATTTAAACAAGTACAAAATAAAGTACAAAATAAAATAAAACATTGTAACTGTAACATGAGTTTCCGTGTATTTTGTTTATATATATATATATATATATATATATATATATATATATATATATATATATATATATATATATATATATATATATATATATATATATATATATATATGTATATGTATATTTGCATATACAGATGCTGAATATATAGAAGCTCTATCACGGATGACATTAGATCTTCATTTTTCGCCATGTTTAAGCGACCGATTACGGCGATATATGGCTGCAAATAACCAAAAACAACAAGAAGCGATCGATAAAGCAATGAGATCACGTTTTTCCCTGATACAAGGACCTCCTGGTATAGTCTAGTTTCTTTTCGTGGACAATGTGTGGTTAACAATCGCAAATCCGTATTGCATTTTAAGAGTTGTCTTGCTGAAGTTGTTTCAGGTTCTTTTTCGTTAAATCATTATTGTTCCTTATTTATTGTACACATAACTCCCGGCTATCATTTATTGTCGAATGATTACAATGATATTTGTTTTTGCAATTCGATTGACAATGTAAATACGTTAGTTTTGCTAATGATTAGTTATTTCGTTACATGGGTTCACATTAGTAAATGTTTCGTTTCAGGAACTGCAAAAACAAATATTGACATCAAACTGATTTTTCTTTTCGACCAAATAAATGAAAAGATCAGTAGCCAGCGTTCTCAGAGGAAACGCGTATTATTCTGTGCTCCATCGAATCAACGCGTGGATCTTGTCGCAAGTTTGTAATGTTACAGAAAGAGCCCTCCGTAAAAATATCTTATGTCTAGAACATTTATTGTTTTCAACAACTCTAACGATCTTACGTGTTGGCACCGACCCTCAACCACTTTAAGGATGATTTGTCACAAAACTTGCTTGATTGCATCATATTCACAAAGTTAACTTTTACAAATAAAGAAAATCTTCAATTTTCAATGATTTTTCATATTTGTGTCCTTCCTTGTGTTTCGAGATTTTAGTGAATACAAACTTATGTTTTGCGTATTGTATGTTTCAACATTCAAACATTTTAAACGACGTATCCTCCCAGATATAATTGGAAATGTATAAAACGGGCGCGTTAATATACATGTAGTTAAATTCAGTACTTATCTACATTAATAATCCAGTTAACAGTGGACAACGGCAAAGTACGTTAATTTTTCAGGATGGATGCTTCTCAGAATGGGAAACTCTGCTCTAAAATGTGTCAGTGTTTATGGAAAATCGCTTGAAGCCAGGGATTTCCCAATACCTGGCAAAGTGTTCAATACTCCAAAGAGTCCGAGTAGGATCTTA
Organism: Dreissena polymorpha; assembly: GCF_020536995.1. Lineage (NCBI taxonomy): Eukaryota > Metazoa > Mollusca > Bivalvia > Myida > Dreissenidae > Dreissena > Dreissena polymorpha. The sequence continues at coordinate 2,701,672 of NC_068369.1, forward strand.
GAAGCGTTTCTTTGCATCATATAATTCGTCAAAAGGGAAAGCCACATGCTGCTGACATAAAGGAGTTTGATGAATATTTTAAAGACAATTGTTATACACCAATGCCAGAAACAGTAAAAGTATACCGGGACTTGATTCATTCTGCCAGTGAGAAAGAGATTACAGAATACAACGTGATTCTTTGCACCACAGATGTTGCGACTAACTCTAGGCTACTTAAAGCACTACAAATACAACAGGTATTCCTTTACAGCTTAAAGCCACACAACTTATTTGGCATAGTAAATTTAAGAATAAATAAGAAACATATTTTATCTATGCCAATTAAAATATCTCTGGTGGTTACAAGGTAGAAATCCGTCTTTTTTGCGCTTTAAAACTTAAACATAATTGCGTTTGTCAAAATGGACTTATACGTCTAGAAAACCTACTTTCGGTTTTAAAAGCGGTACCGTTTGAAAAATAATAAATAACATGCTAACTAGGCTATAGATTTAATTTTATCTATGCAAATTATAATATATCTGGTGGTTACAAGGTAGAAATTCGTATTTTTTGCGCATTTAAAACTTAAAAATAATCGCGTTTGTCGAAATAGACGTATACGTATAGAAATCCTACTTTCGGTTTTAAAAGCGGTACCGTTTAAAAAATAATGAATTACTTGCTAACTAGGCTATAGATTTAATTTTATCTATGCCAATTAGAATATATCTGATGGTTACAAGGTAGAAATCCGTCTTTTTTTTGCGTTTTAAAACTTAAACATAATCGCGTTTGTCGAAATGGACGTATACGTATAGAAATCCTACTTTCGGTTTTAAAAGCGGCACCGTTCTAAAAATAATAAATTACTTGCTAACAAGGCTATAGATTTAATGACAAATTTTGCACACTTTCAAATAGCATCTATATGTATTGATTAACTTGTATTTCATTCAAGGTAAGGGGCATAGTGTGTGGCTTTAACGCTGATCTTTTATGTTCAATATAAGATTTTGTTTATCAACATCCGTTCATTGTGCATGTTATCATTAAACTTTTCAAAAAGCCGCCATTGTTAAAATTAACAATAAATTTTCCTTCAGTAAGCAGAAATCATTTAGCTACATTCAAATAAAAGATAATGATATGAACGTCCCACAAAAGTACAGCATAAGTCAAGATATCCCAGTTTATCTTATTAACTTTCGGCCCATATAAGTGGCAAATGCAGATAAATTATATGCTGGAAAAAACAATCTTCATTCAAGTGTGGTATGAAGTGTCCTGTTTTTATATTCAATTGATGACCTGCTAAAGTTGAGCGGTTGGAAACACGTCTTTCACTCCTGATAGCTTTTTGAAGTTACAACGTTCCTTACTTAATGCTACAATTCATAATCACGCGTGTTGTTATGCAGATTATCGTGGATGAAGCCGGCATGTGTCATGAACCAAAATGTTTGGTTCCTATTATTGCTTCAAAGGCTGAACAAGTTGTCCTCATTGGTGACCACATGCAGCTGCGACCTATCATTAAATGCAAAGAGGCAGCTGAACTTGGAATGGACACGTCTCTGTTTGAAAGATATGCGCTCATGGATGATTCCGAGAACCTTAAAACTAACGTGAACTGTACAATGTTGGAAAAGCAGTATAGAATGGTAAACTATCTTTTGTCTTTTGATAGCGAAAAGTAGAAACAATGTCAATTTTTATTTCGAATGTTACCCTTTTGTTATCGACTTCAAAGCTGATCGATCGTTTCTTATTTCAGCATCCGCGAATATGTGACCTGCCATCAGAGTTGTTTTATGAGGGCAGGCTTCAGACTGCCAGAAAAATTGGCAGAGATCAGCCTTTGCCGATTTGGCCAGAGCACGAAACGCTTGGTACAATTCCTCGGGTATTCGTGCATCTTGTGGGAAATGAAGAAATGCTCACAGTTTTGACCGAAGACGGCAATGAAATGTCGAAAAGTAATGCTGTAGAGGTGGATTATGTCGTAAGTGTATTTTTTTAAATTTTCAACACCATTTAGAGTTCATCAGAATGTCTTCAGCTGGGTATTCATTTAATTGTATAGCTCGACAACTTTTACCCGATAAACGTGAAATAAATTAGCATAAATAACACACTTGCGTTGATGAACGTGTCTATGATAATTTTTATGTCTCCGCGTTTAGTGTCGTATGAAAAGACCGGTACAATATATTGGCGATTCCCATACAGTCAGTAGGGAGCGTAACCTCGAATAATTTTTATCAAATGTAAACTTATTTGTAGTTATTACTTATACAAATTATGATTTTATTATTTCATAATAAAATCTTCCGGCCTAGTTATATCTTAGTAATAACGTTGAGTTTAATAACGCATACATGAAGAACAATATGTTGACACTTATATAATCACACAAAATTTTGGTTAATTGCTGAATTTAAGGTAAGACTTTTAAATTATGCATGTAAACATGCACATTACTATTTTCAGTAAACTATTAAAATTGCGATGGTTGAAAATGAACTTAGGCGATTTGTTTAACAATGACGTTTCCTAATTGTTTGAGGTACTATTTCACTTATGTTAATTGTGTGTACTATTTCCTCGTCAATTAACCCTTATTCAAACGCTTTATAAACCTCTGACATAAATCGATGTTTGTTTGGGTGCTCCTAACGAATGATTTAATTTTGTAAATTAGCACGTTAATCTCAAATGTTCCCGGGTGTTTTTGATCAGGGACATGAGTATTGAGGAAATGGGCGAAGATAATAAATGTTTTAGGTCAGTTATAAAATAACACATACAAGTGTTCGATCGACGTCTTCAATATAATTATACACAACTGGCATAATAAATATAGGAGAAAGTGGCAGGTTAGACTTTATGCACAGTATGCCCTTGACGTTAAATGCATGTTCATGCAATAGTAAGGCATTTACGTTAAATGAATGTGAATGCAGGGTTATGAATTATACTTTAAATGAATGTGCATGCAATAGTAAGTCCTATACGTTAAAACATGTGCATACAATTGTATGGCCTATACGTTAAATAAAGGTGCATGCATAATGTGTATGGCTTATACTTTAAATGAAAATGCTTGCACAAATATGGCTTAAAGTTTAAATCAATGTGCATGCACTTGTGTGGCTTATATTTAAATTGAATGCGCGTAAAATAGTATGTCGTTTACCTTGAATGAATAGGCAATAGTATGTCTGATAATTCAATTGCATGTGCATGCATTTTTTGTTTTGTGGAGACGAAACTTATACTTTAAGTGATAATTTCAGGTTGGATTGTATAGAAACTTGATCACACAATGTGAATCAGTTTTCATATTGTCACAGTACAACGCACAATGTGCGGAAATAAAGAGGAAGTTACGAGAAATGAATCTACGCGATGAGGATGTGAGCACAGTGGTTTCAAGTCAAGGTAAGACTCAAAATATTACATTGGGCTGAAAACATGTGGGCGAAATGGGTGAATTAACTAATAATAAGGTGTTTTTTAAGTCGGTTAATAAAATTAATAATTTTGTAATGCTGAATAGCATAGTTTTCATAACCGCAATTGTAATTAATTTCAAGTTGATTAAAATGAAGTGTTTAAACCATAAAATGTATGAATTCGAACAATTTTATACATGTCTTAATGAATGCCATATTATATTGAAACACAATGTTTACGTGACGGCTTTTCGATCACAGATTTTGAATGAATTTCTAATGTCAGTAAAAATGATAAGGACTTATAGAAGAGGTGGTTCGAAGAAGAGAATGTTATCCATAATGGCTGCCAATATGCAAACTTTAATTTAATCAATATATGTGGCGCAACAGGTGGAGATTGGGATTACGTAATCTTCAGTACTGTACGATCCCTGCCTGAATACAAAATAGAAAAGAGCCCGACATTGGGCTGGTGCAAACACAATCTGGGTTTTATCACCGATCAGAACCAGGTCAACGTGGCCATTAAAAGAGCCAGGAAGGGTCTCGTCATCGTTGGTAGGTAACATACTGCTAGTTTAAATCTATGCATGCAGTAATAATAAAATACTCCGACTTTCCTAATGTGCTGCCTGCCTGCCTTAATTTAATAAGGATTTATATGATGAGTACATTCAAGAGCAGTGCGTTCTTTGAAGTGGAGAATAAGTACATTAAATAAGTTAATTAGTGAAGTTATAGTTTGTTCCCAGTTGGTTCGGCCATGTCCCGGAAATCTAGTGAACTACCTCCACTTGTTCTAAGTAGAATCGATATATTTATGTTTCTAATACTATTATACAAAACTATACTATGCAGTATTTATGTTTTAAGGAAACAAGCATCTTCTACGTTGTGACAGGACTTGGAATAAAATCCTTGAAGACTATGAACATTACGGCTGCGTTAAAACTCCGCAGGAATTCCCGCCACCAAATGCGCGGTTGACAAGACAGGAAATATTTGCCCGTGCGCAAGCAGCAAATTACAGAAGACATAGCGAGACCATTTATGAACGCGGGCAGGCCACCTCATACGATGGACCAATCGATGAAACATAAACATCGCGATTTAGAAATCGCGGCGGTGCATATGCTAGACCAGGCTACCGTTATGGACCATCTTAACATGGGAGCTGGTACGTGAAGAAAGTTGTGGCATAAACAAGTTTTTTTCTGGGATTGTTTACATTTTCACATATTTGGTTAAGTTACTAATAATATGCAGATTGTGAGTAACGTATTTGTATATCCGTCTTCGTCTTTTATTATTTTTGTAACAAGTTGTGTGTTGTTGTGTCATAATGATACATAACCATGATATTTCAAGCTCTCAGTTTCGATAAATTGTTTGAGTAATTCGCTCTACATACGATTTGCGTTGAATCTGCCAAACAATTATAGATTTCAGTATACTAAATAATCGTGTCATGTATGGCTGTACTCTCAAAAAAAATATATCGTAGTTGACTCAAAGGCATGTTTTAAACTATTGTTCTGGTGTCTTGCTTTTGGCGATAGTGGTAGGGCATAAATAGGTGTTCTCTACAAATCCCTGAAAGATGATAAACTAAGAGACTATAGTGAAACATTGCACTGAAAAGGTTACATTCCACTAGAATACGGCCGAAAAAAAAGTTGCAAAAACAGTCGATTTGATTTGTGTCAAGTTCTTTCTTAGTTTGGACATGGCATATCTTTTTTTATTGAATAAATCGATTCCGCTTAGAATGGCTTAGAAAAAGTATGGTTATGGGGGTCTCTATGTGCAAAATGTTGCATTTATTTTCGCTGGTAGTTGTCATTTTACATTGAATTATATAGGGAAGCTATTTAATATATTATGACCACAATAAGGTAATAACTGTAACACATGTATTTTACACATACAGACACGTTAATAATACTAATATTTCAATATTGTCCGGTGACAATTGATAATTAATATTTATAAATGTGTAATTGTGTTGTTTTATTTATATTGTATTTAGTCTACGACTGTACGTGGTATGTATATGTATGCGTTCATTAGTTGTTTTTATGAATTTTTGTCATGGTATTTCTTTTTCATAATATTGTTAACAATCACACATACTTATTGAAATTGTCTGAAAATGATATTTATTAGTTCATTCCATTTTATAACATAAAGTCTGACGTTTTGTTATTAATGGTTAAATTTAAAGAGTTTAACGCGACCAGTTGTGGTATACTAGTACTTGAAATTAATCGCTTTGAAAAATGTCAAAGGTAGTTGATTATGATCTGCGGGTTATGACGTATTGAATATGGGCGGAAATATTTGTATGCGTATGTTTCTATATAAAATAATAAAATTCATTGGTCTTCAATGGCGTGATGCAGCTTTTCTCTTTTTAACACTCTATTTTTACGCATAATAGGCGAGTGAAATCAAAAATATATTCCTTTTCAGTTTATGATCACCGTATTTTATCTACATACATTATGACCTTCATGCTTGCGTATTGCGATATGTGTGTGATCTAATATAGCCTATCAAACAATTTTTTTTGAAAATGGTGTCTGCAATGGCTTCTTTGTTTTCGTATTCTTTTCAACACTTCTATTACATACTCGTTGATATTAGGTAAGTATGTACTCATGCATTATACATTTGGATTGCACCTAATCATAATGATTAAACAAACATGACAATTCCTCTTTCACAGTGTTGCGGTATAGAAAACACAATTTGACCCCATCTTCACTGCGACATTGACGGAATAACACCCCATAGAATAAACTAGTCCTTTATCCCACCTTGTTGAATAAACCTGTTGCTTGCACGGACTACTTGTTATTCTGCCACTGAATGATTTTTCATAAGAAATCTCTAGAGTCGAGAAAACTTAAGCTTTAAAATTATACGACCTTCAACCTTTAGATATAGTCAAAAGACATAATTTTTCGCCATCCGTATAATGAATCAGCTGATTGACGGCGTCTATGGCGTGTCAAACGTTGCAAAATTCAATGTTTCCATATTTATGTGGTTTTTTAATATATATGTTCTATATTTCCATTGGTGTGTGGTATAATTGCATATATATGTTGTATAAATTGATATATATATATATATATATATATATATATATATATATATATATATATATATATATATATATATATATATATATATATATATATATATATATATATATATATATATATATATATATATGGTAAAATCCATATTTATGTGGTATATTTGAATATATATGTTCTATATTTCCATTTGTGTGTGGTATATAGAGAATAATAGGTTAGTGTTGATTATAGATCAGGTTTATCATGCGAGGCTTAGAAAACAAAAAGAACGAGCCTTGGCGAGTGCTTTTTCGTTTTCGTGCCGAGCATGATAAACCTGATCTATAATCAACACTTATCTATTATTCTATTTATCCCACTTTTTATTTTGTAAACCTTTTTGTTTAAACCAAATTAGTTTGACTGGATAATTTCGCTGGATTTATGACGTCATTTCGTCGAAATATTGACGTCATTTCCTGCCGTTGATTATAGATGTTATTTTATCAACGGGGCTTTAATCAACCGAATTCGCTGTAAAAGTGGGAAAAATATATATATGGTAAAATCCAATATATGTATTGCATAACACATATATGTTGTATAATTTCATATTTATGTTCGATATTTTCATATATATGTTCTAAAAGTTCATATAGACGAGTTAATTGTTATTGTTTACATTCGGGATTTTTCGCGCATGCGTACTGACTGGTTGGCAAAAAACACTGGTTACAATAACGTAAAACATGTATAAAGGGCTTTTGTTTAGTCAATAAATTGATAACAAATCCAAAATAATCATTAAAACTCTTAACAAATAGTGCAAATATATCATTTTTAGTACCACTAAATGTATATTCACAAATATAATTTCCTCTTCATAAAAATACGAAGTAGTTATAAGCATAGAGTAAACGTGGTCGGAAGACTAAGTACTGAAAATTCCACAAAACAAAACAATAAAATAGCCGTATTCTTTCTGATAGTAAGACTTAAATAAATAATATTTAAACGATAATAAAACATTATATATTAATTTGATTATAAGTGGTGCGGATAGTATTATTTTTCATCAGCGATCGAAAGTGCATTTCAATTGTAAAGCAAAGCCCAAAAACGGAATACATTACAAGTTATTAATGCTGTGGTAATTTTCTTTTCCATTGAATGAACTTTCGTTTCGTTTAAATTTAATGACAATATTAATAAATTTTAGCATACCTACGGAAAAGAACTCTGCATTTTATGCAAATTGAACTGTCTTTGCATGTATATTGAAATTTCTTTACTAGTGATAAGGAGTGATGAAAATCTAGCATTTTATGATCAATAAATCTATATATTTAATTTATTGAACGCAAGTATTTTTTTTAACTCTATTGTGATTGCTTGTTTTCATAATGGTGTTTCGTACACTGCAGTAACGTACAGTCTTTACACGTAATAGCGGATCGAGTTAACATTTGCCGGTACCCGTAAAATACCTCAATTGCGTAGCAGTAAAATTGCACAATATTTTAAATTTATTTATAGTTATTAAACACTGTATTATTATGATTAAACTGTCTAATATATACACACTAGTTCCTGTTAATCCATTTCCGAAAATGTCTTCATTTTTTTAAATGTTAAAATATTTTATTGAAGCAACTGTTCAGTATTTTGGCTTTAAATTTTGGCTTAAATGGCTGCTTAATATGCCAAGGGATGACATAGAGGCATCATAAATTGTGTTTAATGACCAGACACTCGTCTGCAACATGTGGTTTATGCAAGGACCCAAGTATAGGTCCCTGGGTTTATGACACCTTGTTTTCTTTGTAATTGTCTGGACAGTATCCGATCATAACGAGATACGGGATGTGATGAACAAAGGTGCAATAAAACACCGGGATAAAAATGCTGCATCAAAGAGTGTCAACATTGGTGTGACCAATTAAATCAATCAATTACATTAATCAAGATAATTTATTTAATGTGTAACAAGGTAAGTTTTTTTCAGACTAATAAAGGTTCAAATCAGGTACTATATGTTGCGTACATAAAATCGATCCATTTGTTGATTGTTATCATCCTTATTTGGTTTCGTTCATTAAATCTAATTTGTTCTGAAATAATATCAATTAATAAATTTTTAAACTAAAAATATCGCGAAGAAGTGCCAAGTATGGAGATTTTTGTCGCAACCATATACCGAGCTAATACATTGTGTTCTACTCCTGAGTTCGTTGTTAGTATAAATAAATAATAACAACAATATAATCGTTCCAAAAATGCATTTCTTTGCATGCTAATGTTTTATTCAGACATTATTAGTAAATATATATTTGATATTGTGCATGATTATCATTAAAAACGATGATTTTGTCAACCTTCTCTATATGCGCTTATATGAATTTCACCTCTTTTTGCCAACCAGTGGGCGGAGTCTAAACTTTGCAGGTGCGTCTGACGGCACGCGTTACCTCGTCTATATGTATGCGATAATTTTATATATTTATGTCCTATAATTTGCATCATGGGAAATCTTTTAACGGGTATGACTAAACAGCGGATATGGCTTTTTCGAGCATTTGCCGACAGACATGTGAGTAAAATGATTACGCATTTGGTTTCGATTTCTGAGTCTCAAAAGGCAAACAAGTATTAAGTTTTAGAGCATTACTACAGTATGAATTTGAACATTTAGTATCCTGCACTTATTTGTAACATTATGGTGTTTTTTCATTTTGTTTGAGCAGTATCTATTAATTTGGATTTGCACACTTCGGCTTATTTTTTAATATTGACAGACGGTGGTTTAACAGATGCAATTTCCTGTAATTTCATATTCTTCCAATATTTTTTTTAAATATAATCTGGAGTATCATCAATTCTTAAGCATGAATTTGCCATTTGTTAAAGAAGTATCTTTTAGCTAAACTGTATTTTCAGTACATTTGTTGTCAGTATTGATGGAGAGGAGCATCACATCATAGCATCAGCAACCCTTGTAGGGGCCCTGAATTCAGATGGTATGCATAAACTTATAATATTTGTAACTAATACATTACTTGAAAAAAAGCAATCCAATTTTATGTCAAATTTTGAATTAATAAGTGTGATACTTGTCAATCAATTACCATAGTTGCAATAATACACCGATAAACACTTACACTTTGTTGTTGTTGTAGCGATTTCAAGTACCCGGATGTTCGAGTAAAATCCGCCATTTAAAAACCAAATCGACTGTGGCTGTTTCTTTTGTGTGTAATAAATAGAGCGTAGGACTTGTTTACGTGAGCAAAAATGGATGAACTTGGTGAAATGACATTGTCTAAATTTAGATTGTGGTCTCTACACGCTCTGAAAGTGTATTCATTGCATAGAAAACGGCCTGTGCATGGAGACTTTGAGGATTTGGTTGCAAGGTAGTTCTGAAAAAGTAATGTTTGTTTAAATCTGACATTGTCTTTTAAGTACATTTTTGAGTTAAAATAAATAAAACATATTTTATTGCTTTAGGTATTTTAGTTCTGCTTCGTTGTGTATACAGAATTATGTCTACGTTGTTTGTTTTAAAAAATAAACAAGCTTGTATATGAAGAACTAACTTCTCAAAGCACTGTTAGTAGTAGTTTTATCAAAGGTAATGCCAAGGTAAGGCATACACAAGTTGTATTAAGGCCAGTACTCCTAAAGCCTTTCAGCAATAAATAAAAGAAAATTTCTGCAATCAATACATCTCCTTAGTCTACCAACATAATTTAGATTCTTTCAAACGTAAATATGAATAATGTCACTCGAGAGCTTTGTAAATACAAAGTGTTCAATTGATATACATGTACGCGAAAAGAAGTATGCTTAATAATTTTGGAAACTTGATCTCTGTATAGTGGAATAGTAGATTTAACTTTGCATTGTGTGCTCTCCCCTGCCACAGGTCATACTTTAATTCAATATTCATCAAGAAGTAATCATGGAAATTCATTGAACTTCAAAGTTGTAGAATACCAAGTGGACAACTAAGTTCATTTAAATCATATTTAATGTTCAGCTTGTAAATTTTACATAACAACACACATAAAATAAACATGTTAACCAAACATGAAACATGTGCAACAAAAGGAAAAATAGCCAAGTACACATATACACGAGCCATTCATGTTACCTAAAAACTCAGTTTATGAATGTCTGAGGAACGTCTGAAAACTGGATGCTTTCTCGTATTTGGATACGCATTAATACACCGGAAATAAATGACTACCATACTTCCTTATACAAAAGCACTAATTTAAGTTCTATATATAGGCTTCTTCAAATTGCACAAAGCGGCACACACAATAACACTGTCATCGACATGATTTATCTTCTGAATGGACATTTCAGTGGACAGGATTCTAAATGTTTGTAAACGTCTTATCAGTTGTTCGATTAAGATACGCAACTTGGCAATGTTCTTGTTGTTTTTTTTTACTTTGGATTTTGACATTTTTGACTGCCCTCTCCTTCCTGGTGGAATATACACTTCAATGTTTCTCTCGGCACATTCTTCAGTGATTTTAAATCCCTTATCTGCCATTATTGTAGTGTTTGGAGGAACACGATTCAAGTATCCGCATTCCACAGTTTGTTCCTTGTCTGATATTTTCCCCATATATGCAGGACTCACATAAGCAATTGGATTATTTGGGAGTGCATGCCACAAGAAACTTTAGTGTATAATGGTGCTTGTAATTGCTCCAAGAGGCACTTTGAATATGCAGATCCTTTGGAGTTTCGATAAAGAGCTCCGTACAGTCTATGATCGTATGAAGGTTTTTCAGTTTTCGAAAACGTTGTGGATTTGTAGCTATTAAGGTTCCCTCATCCGGTATGTAGACATTACACTCTAAAACTGTTCTTAACGCTCGGAGCCGTGTGAAGAAGATTCTGGAGCACAAGGTTTCCGATATGCAGAATCGTTTAGCCAAGTCTTTGTTCAGGAGTTCAAGCCTCAATTTCATTAGCGTCAATAGAAGCTGACATTTGGAACCGATTGTGTCGTATTCTCGTTTAGAACTTCTCTCTTTTGAAACCAGAATGCCACGCCACTTCCTATTCACACACGGGGCAACTAATGAATATAGTTTGTAAAAGGCTGATTTAGAGTTCAATCCATTAAAGAATGTTACGTCTTTGTCATTTTGAAGAATTTCCTCAGAGCAAACGTTGTTTTTAAGATTATTCACTGTTCCCCTCAATTCACTGATCTCCTCTTTCAATTTCTGAATTTCCACAAATTTCTCTTGCAATTTTAACAGAAGTCCAACCATGAATACTTGAAGTGTGAGTACAAATGGCACTTTCAGTTCTGATTTAGCTATTACTTCCATGTCTGAGTCATCATGGATAGCTACAGCAGTCAAGGGTTCTGGCTTGGTCAATAACCTTGTCTTCTTTGGTGCGTTAACCCTGTGAGAGGTAGCGTCAAACAATGTCATTCTTTTAACCCTCTTCTCTGCACCATCATACCCCAAATTGACAGTTGGATTGGGGTTGTCTTTGGTAGGCTTCCCATCAACGAAATGACTGCAGCACAGCCGACTGTCCTTGGATGGTGACCACAGTTTGTTGCCATTTCTTCTTCCTATTAGCTACTTCCACTTTTCTCTTTCCAAAGGTGCTCTCTTTTTTGTTGGAAAGGCAAACAATGTGAAAAAAAGTAATTACAAGTTAAGTATTTTTACAAATAAAATGGTCACTTAGAAAATCTAGCAATCCCTTCTTGCTTGTCGAAGTTTCAGTACATGTTTTCTGGGGTTACCCGTTTTCTGTGTGTTATTTTTATATTACAAATTATCTTTGACATTAATCCATCTCCATGTAAAGATTGTTCTGCGTTTGAAATATTGTACTTTTGAGTTCAAACACATTCCTTTATAAAAACACGACAAACAACGTTAACAAAATGGAAATCCTTAACAAACAAAATGAAGATCGTACAGCGGTACACAAACAAAAGTGTGTGCTAAAATACAGTATATTAAAACCTGACAGTTTATAACTTACCTAAATGGTGGGTCACATTTACACATAAAGTCCTTGTGTAAACAGCCACAGCTTTCGCATAGTTGTTTCTTCCATTTATTTAGCCAATATGCTCCATTATAGCAATTCTTCACAGCGCATGTGTAAGCCATCTTTGTTTTTTACTCGAAATCCGAATAATCCAGGTGATTGATTCGCGCATGCGCAGACGCTTATGGTTTATCGGTGTATTCAACTCTCAGCTTTATAACTCAAAGGGTTGCCCAGAGCCGCCATAGCAAAACTTATCAAAGGCTCTGGGAGTACGTTTATATGGACTACTAATTACCAATACTTCAATTTTCATTTTATTCATGTCAAATAAAATATATCTTACCACCTAACTGACGCTTGATTGGTCATTGTCCGCTCAGGTACTACTTACATGTACCCCGGGTACATGTAAGTATTCTTACATGTACCCCGAGTACGGTAAATAAACTCAAACGTACCCAGCCGATTTTAGACTGTACCGACTGTTTATTTCCGCCCCAAATCTGATGTCGTAAAACGCGCTACCGATTACCATAATTACGAAACAAACTGCTATTTAAAAAAAATGCATCAACATGCTTCTTGAGTATGAGTTTCGATAATATAGATGCCATTTATCAGAAAAATGACAATAATATGAAAATAATTAATTAAAAAAATTATTGTTGACAACAATCGATTTAGCGGTACATGTTAGTATACTTAAGTGTACCTGGGGTACATGTAAGTAGTACACGACCCGACACTGACCAATCGAGCCTAACTGACCATCCCATTCCTAATTTACGCTCTTTAAACATTGAAATGCGTTTATCATTATAATTGATTGAAGATGTGGTGACACTTTGTATTTCAGACCATTCAACCAAGCAACATGCCTATGAGTACATTATATCTGTGTTGCCGGTGGGTTTCCGTGAGGTTCTATCTTGGAGGATAAACTCGTTTGGCTGTAATATATTTATTAATGGTAATACATATCATTAATATACAACAAAGAGATGTATACTCTTTGAATGTAAAGAATCGAATCTATATAAATATAGCAATACACAAATACAAGTAATGCATGATCCGACGGTGATCCTTAAAATACAAACAATACTAACAATACACACAATACAAAATACAATTTAACAACGAAACATTGTTAAAATACTAAAACATAGTTACCTGTAATATATTTATTAATGGTAATAAATATCATTAATATACAACAAAGAGATGTATACTCTTTGAATATAAAGAATCGAATGACTTTAGCAATCATACGATTCACGAGATCGACATTAAACATATCAGTGCACGGGAAAAGGGATGAGTGATCTGAGTATTAGACAAATTATAAACGTGCAACTGTATGGATTAGATGAGCTGAACTTATCTAACCTAGAGCAAAACGACCTTAACGAATAAATCGAATACTAGTAAACAACTAATCAACGAGTACAATAAGTATTAAAATAACTACCGTTATGAACTCATAGACAAGTCGTGATTTTCATTTAAAGTTAACGATATTTAGAAATTGGTACAACAATAAAACAACACAACGCAATATAGTTTAATATTTAATAATAAATACGATCTGTAACATATTACCGTCCTCCGATTTTGATGTCGTCCTCGACATATGCTTCAATTAAATTCGAAACAAAACTGTTAATATATTACATATGAAATATGTTACAAATCGTATTTATTATTAAATATAAAACTATATTGTGTTGTGTTGTTTTATTGTTGTACCAATTTCTAAATATCGTTAACTTTAAATGAAAATCACGACTTGTCTATGAGTTCATAACGGTAGTTATTTTAATACTTATTGTACTCGTTGATTAGTTGTTTACTAGTATTCGATTTATTCGTTAAGGTCGTTTTGCTCTAGGTTAGATAGGTTCAGCTCATCTAATCCATACTGTTGCACGTTTATAATTTGTCTAATACTCAGATCACTCATCCCTTTTCCCGTGCACTGATATGTTTAATGTCGATCTCGTGAATCGTATGATTGCTAAAGTCATTCGATTCTTTACATTCAAAGAGTATACATCTCTTTGTTGTATATTAATGATATTTATTACCATTAATAAATATATTACAGGTAACTATGTTTTAGTATTTTCACAATGTTTCGTTGTTAAATTGTATTTTGTATTGTGTGTATTGTTAGTATTGTTTGTTTTTTAAGGATCACCGTCGGATCAAGCATTACTTGTATTTGTGTATTGCTATATTTATATACATTCGATTCTTTACATTCAAAGAGTATACATCTCTTTGTTGTAAATTAATGATATTTATTACCATTAATAAATATATTACAGCCAAACGAGTATATCCTCCACGATAGAACCTCACGGAAACCCACCGGCAACATTGGCGCCCAACAAGTCGTCGTGGAAAACAGGAAAACAACGTTTGAAGTAAATCGTTCAACGTTGAATCGTCGAGCACAGCATTTTGCTCAAATTGGCCAAACTACGCCTTTGCTATTTGACATAGTAGAGACATATTTGGGAGTTATTCCCAAAGAGACAGTCGACTGAACTTGGATTGTTTAATGACAACATGCGTTTGCTGAACGTTCTATGGTCTGTCTGCTCACGGAGAAACCGTTCCCGGGACATTCACGGTATAGATGTGCACACATTAACTTTTACGTACGTACGTCAACGTCAGGATTCTTCATTCTACGTTACCAGGATTGGATTCGCCGTTCAGTCTGGATAGTGCATTGACACTGTAATTGGACTTATTACATAGTGTATAGGACTAAGTATATTGTTTTGTTTATTCTTTGCTGATCCGACGGATTTTGGTGAGTGTATTTTTCTGTTTATATTTGTTTGCATCAATTTGTATATTATTTGCAATTTTGCGTAAAAATTATTACTAAGTTGACCAACGAAATTATAAAGTATACTTCGATTTCAATTCTACGAAATTTGGCATATTGGTCACGGGTTATCTTGGTGTTAATTTAAGACGCAACTGCGAAACTGTTTATTTAGACGTATTTGATATACTTGCTTCATTGTTTACATTTTAAGCTAAGTTGGAAAAGAACGAATATCTAACTTGTCTCGTTCACTAACCGATGTATTAACACCGTTTTACTTAAGCACGCAATAATCAGTACAATCGGTGTAATTTAGTAGAGCATACCTTCAAATTCTACCATTAGACAGACTAGAATTATTGTGTTATCCCTAATTAATTATCATTTAGATTTATATTCTTTACATCTGTCCAGATAGTCACAGTATCGGGTTTGATTTTAAGTATTGTAAACAAGTATTTCATATTTCTGTGGACGTTATAGCATCGACAGAAATATTTACCAAATATTCTTATACCAAAATTGTACATGAAACCATGCATTGTAATGCATTACGTGTAAAATACACTGTATTTGTATTATACACATTGGTAATTCGTCGTGATTTTCCGCATTTTGCACGCGAGAGTGACGCGCGTATCGCACAATAAAATCGTTAATTTCGCTTGCTGAAATATATAGCGAAATTAGCGCGGTTGATAGCGTTTTAGACTATCACGCGGGAGAACTGAGTTCGATTCAGGATACCGGCACGTAATATAAACCTTGAGAATTTCCAAATAATTTGAAATAAATTGACCACATTACAAATAAATTGAAAGAAAATTAGCAAATTGAGTGCGTTTGAAAATAAAATTAAATAAAGCAGTGTTTCTCAAAGCTGGCCAACGGAAGTGCAATTCAGGGGAGATAATGTGTATAGATTACGAGCAAGGGCAGTGAATTAATTATACTGCATCATTTGAATGTTTGAAAAAAGTATTTTTTCATGTTGCAACCAACTTCATACGAAACGTGAGGTGATCGTGAGGTTGCTGTGATAATATAGTGCTTTAAGGAGATAGTGTTGCCTTAAAAGAATAGTATTTATTGATAGTAGTGCTAGTTGTTGATTAGTATAAAGAGGCCTCTACATAAGTTCATAGACATAAGTATTCAGTATATATAGTAGACAGGTAAAGCTCGCACGATGAGTTTAGAACAGTTTAGAAATGTGAGTGAAAGAGAGGAGAGATTGCAGAGGAGAAATATAGAAAAAGAGATGGAAGAAATAAGGCACGGTAGACAATATATCCAGGAGAGGAATCGTACTCGCCTGAATGAATCGGTCCATGCATGTGAGTCCCCAATACGAACACAGGAACGAATTACGAGAAGTACCAGACAACAACGTGTTTCGTCTTATGTTCCATTACACGAGGGAGAAAATCTTGAAGATTTGGACAGATTTCTAGAAGAAGCACGTATGGAACTACGGGAAAGAATCAATAGCCTTGGATCAAATGTCGGTGACCTCGTTACAGTTGATGAGTACGTTGGTGACACCGAACAAACGCAAACCAAGACGTTTGAACATCAAAAGTCTGCACAACAACAGGAGACGGAAACAGACAGCAGATACGGACGACAAGCACACATTATCCGTAACAGAGAAGAAAATGAACGCACAGAAAGGGAGTTAGAGTTACGACGGCGGCTTCTGGAGCTAGAGGATCGCGAAAGCAAACATCGGCAAAGAGAAGAGCATATGTATGAATATTGGAAACGTAAAGAGTTTGACTTACAGCAAAAGAAACGAGACATGAAACATAGTTTTGAGAGCAGAGAAGAGCGATTATTATCTCAAGAAATGAAGCTAAGAGATATGGAAATCTCATTATCTGAGAGGATGCAGAAGCTAGAATGCAAACTTGAGATGCGAGAGAATCTTACATCGGACGGTTTCTGGAAAAATGAACGAAATGAGACAGTGGGCAAGGCGTCTGTGCTTGAACATAGCAGCAAAGAGAAGATTGACCAACTTCAGCGTAAGATCGAAACTCTTCAAAAAGAAAAAGCAGCATTAGAACCAAGATTACCAGACGCTGACGTTTTAGGCTACGGAAAAACGCTAATTCAAAAGGACGGCATGAGAGATGCCACATAAATTAAATTGAACATCTCGTCATTTTCAGGAGAGGTACCAGTACCAAGGAGCGAATCGTCATTCGAGGATTTCAAATTAGAGGTAGACAGTGTGAAAGTTATATATGCGGACCACGTTGTCAAACAAGGCCTTCGCAGAGCACTTAAAGGGCAAGCCAAGAAAAAGATGCTTCATATGCGTGCTGATGCAACGGTTGATGAAATCATGACCGAACTTGAAGACAATTTCGGAAATGTCGCCAGTACCGACACATTACTATCCCGTTTCCTCAGTGCAGAACAGGAAATTGGCGAGTCCGTTACACGGTGGGGTTTACGACTCGAAGAAATGCTCCTTCAAGTAACCAGAAAGACCAAAATTGATGACGAAGAGAGGCGGTCCATGCTAAAGAAAAGGTTTTGGAGAGGCCTCAAGAGCGAAGAATTGAGAAATGCCACCAGGGTTCACTTCGAAAATAATGTAACATATGAGGAACTACGAAATAAGGTACGCGAAGAGGAATTCGAGGTGAAGCTACTAAAGGACAAGGATACCAAACATAAGATAGGGAAAGTGAGTCAGCTTGCTGTTGAGACAGATACGTGTCAAAGTAACGAATTACTGCAACAGCTAATGAAGAAAATTGAGAGTCTCGATCGAAAGTTGGAAGACTTGAGAAAGGAAGGACATACAGGTCGGCAGAGTGGCAATGATAGAGCTGCAAATACCACAGGTGAATATCGACAGAGAGGGTTTCAGAGAGGTGGATACCGGAGACGCCCCAATTATTATCAGAATAACCGAAATAATGATCTTACTACAAACCCCGATAAATTGATGACGAATCAACCAGCATCAAAGGAACCTTTAAACTAACAAACGTCGCCATTGAGGGTCGAATAGACGACGTTTCCAGTTCTGACCCCAAACCACGAAAATGCAATTTATTTAATAGGCTTATCGGTTGTTCCAACGAATCCGATATTTGTATTAATGGCTTACGAACACGGGCATTGATTGACAGTGGAGCCATGGTTACGACTATTAGTCAAAACTATTATGAACAAATGGACCCAAAGCCATTTCTCTATAGCTTAGAAGATTTACAGCTGTCAATTACAGGAGCTAACGGAACCGAACTTGTGTATATGGGATACATCGAATCAGCCATATCAGTTCCAAACATAAGTGAAGAAACATTTGACGTTCCTGTTTTGGTAGTGCCCAATACGGAGTACAATATCAATGTACCCGTTATCATTGGTACCAATGTGATACGACACCTTCACTCACTGCCATTAGAAAACTTATCTGAGGAATGGAAAGCAGCTTTAATGGCTACGTCTCTGGCGACGAACATAGGCTTGGTGGTTTCTACGAACAGATCCACTGTAGAACTACCACCGTACGAAACTATGACAATATCCGGTTTCGTTCGAAAATCAACACAGGATTCGGCCGCTGTTACTGAGCCATCAGAGAAGGCGTCAAGTCGAATTGGTGTATGCCCGCGTGTTGTCCACCTTGGCAGCCGAGGAAACACTGCCAGAGTTCCGGTGCGCATTTTCAACTTGTCAGCCAAACCCATTAAAATTGTCCCTAAAACCGTCCTCTGTGAATTGCAACCTGCAAAGGTACTGCGCTCATGGACACCAGATACCGCACAGACACCATTAAACGCGACGTGTGCAACACAACAAACAAACAAGGAAGATAGGGATAGGTTCTGTGATAGTTTGAAAATTGATATTAATCATTTAGAACCGGAACAACAAGAGCAACTAAAATCCATGTTGTTTGAAATGAAGGATGTTTTTTCGGCAGGGCCGTTAGATCTGGGTAATACCGATCTCGTTCGCCACAAAATACGGCTAAGTGATAACGAACCATTTAAAGAACCTTACAGGCGCGTACCACCTGGACTCATAAATGAGGTTCGTGAGCATGTGCAGGAAATGTAGGACATCGGCGCTATTCAGCCATCATCCAGCCCGTACTCATCCAACGTGGTCATTGTCCGGAAGAAAGACGGAACTATACGCTTCTGCATTGATTATAGGAAGCTGAATAGCCGTACCCACAAGGATGCGTATGCCATTCCCCGCATTGACGACACCATTCACCTCCTTTCCGGTTCCCGTTACTTCACTAAACTTGACTTGAAGGCGGGATACTGGCAAGTAGAGATGGTGGAAGAAGACAAAGAAAAAACCGCTTTCCAAGTAGGAAGTTTAGGCTTCTTTCAGTGTAACCGGATGCCATTCGGCCTCTGCAATGCCCCGGCTACATTCCAACGATTAATGGAGCGTTGTATGGGCGAATTAAACCTAAAAGAATGCCTCATATACCTTGATGACATCATTGTTTTCAGTCATGATTTTTCAGAGGCTGTTCAAAGACTTAAAGCAGTTTTACAACGTTTAAAAGACCATAAGCTCAAACTAAAAGCCTCCAAGTGTGAATTTATGAAACCGGAAGTGATATATCTAGGTCATTTGGTCTCAAAAGACGGTATCAAAACCGACCCAAGTAAGATCGAAGCGATACTTAAATGGAAAGTACCGACATCTATCAAAGAGGTTCGCAGTTTTTTAGGATTCGCCGGTTATTATCGAAAGTTTCTTAAAAACTTTTCCCAGATAGCCCGGCCCCTCAACGACCTCCTGATCGGCACATCCGGAAACCAGTCAATTACGAAGAAAAAGTTTACATGGGGTGAGGCACAACAGCTTGCTTTCGACACTCTTGTTCAGAAATTGTCAATAGCCCCAGTTCTGGCGTATGCCGACTATTCGAAACCGTTTAAGTTGCATACGGACGCATCTTCGCACGGTCTTGGTGCAGTGTTGTATCAAGAACACGACGGCGTGGACAGAGTGGTTGCTTTTTCGAGCCGCAGTCTGAAGACATCGGAAAAGAATTATCATGCAAGTAAGCTGGAGTTTCTTGCTCTCAAATGGGCAATCACCGATAAATTTCATGATTACCTGTATGGTATCCCATTTAATGTCTACACGGACAATAATCCACTAACATTTGTGCAAAGCTCAGCCAAACTAGATGCATGTGGCCATATATGGGTCGCCGCACTAGCGAACTATGACTTCAAAATACACTACCGGTCGGGAAAGTTGAATGTTGAGGCCGATGCACTTTCGAGGCTAGATCAGGACGTGGTACAAGCTGTCCTGGTAACGCATTCAACCCCTATGAATTCAAGTCCTGTTGTCGATCAGACCAAAATAAATGAAGCCTGCAACCCACCGGAAGTTCTAAAATCCGAAGACTGGATAAACGGTCAAAATGCTGATCCAACAATTTCACAGGTCAAGACACTTATTGTTCTGAACTGGCGACCTAATCAGAGTAACGTCCGTCAACTTCCGCCGAAAGTTAAAAAGTATGTCCGCGTGCTGAAGCATCTATACATTGATAACGGGATTCTAATGCATAAAACAACGTTACATGAACAAACCGTACAACAGGTTGTTTTGCCAGAATCGGCCAGATTGCATGTTTGTAAAGCATTGCATGATGATATGGGACACCAGGGTCGAGATAGGACAATATTTCTATTCAGCGAAAGATTTTATTGGCCTGGAATGTCAAGTGACATAACGAAATGGATACGAGAATGCGACAGATGTATTCGGAGTAAAACTGCCCCTACTTTTGCCACGGGTCTAGTAAATATAACCTCAACGGCACCTATGCAACTTGTGTGTATTGACTTTCTTTCACTAGAAGCATCAAAGGGAGGTTATGAGAATATTCTCGTAATCACGGATCATTTTACGAGATATGCTCAAGCTATTCCAACAAGGAATCAAACAGCTCGCACCACGGCCAAAGCTCTGTTCGACAACTATTTCGTACATTACGGGTTTCCTGAGAAATTGCACAGCGATCGCGGTCAGAACTTTATGTCGCGCGTGATCAGAACGCTTTGTGCGATAACAGGTATAAAGAAAACGCGCACGACTGCTTACCATCCGCAGGGCAATGGTCAGTGCGAACGATTCAACGGTACACTGTTACAGATGTTGCGCACCCTGGACAATGAAAAAAAGGCAGACTGGAAATCTGCAGTACCAGCACTGGTACATGCGTATAACGTGACTCGGAATGAGTGCACTGGCTACTCACCATATGAGTTAATGTTTGGACGCGCCCCTCGACTTGCAATCGATGCAGTACTGGGTTTGAAACGACAGGGTGTTGGAGGCTCAGCACCGTCAACATACGTTAAAGAGCTCAAACAACACTTAGGAGATGCTTACAAAACAGCCAGTCGTGTATCGCAAGAACGTGGAAAGAAAGCAAAACAACAGTATGATAGAAAAGTACGTGAAACTGTTATTCACGTGGGCGACAGAGTCTTACTTCGCAATTACGGGTTAAAAGGAACTCACAAAATCGCCGATATATGGGCAGAATATGCATATACTGTGATCGGCCAACCTGACCCGTCGATTCCGGTGTTCCGGATCCAGCACAAAAGTGATACGAATATCATCAAGACAGTTCATCGGAACCAATTATTACCAATCCGCCAACTGCCGCTAGACGTAACGTCTACATCTGAATCGGAGTCTACATCCGAATCGGAGACGACAAACACGCACGAAACTTCAGATGCAGAATTCGATAGATCGCGTTCGGACCAGTCGTTAGCACGCAGTACGTTGAGGTGTAATGGTCGATCGAAGTCGGTGTACGTTCCATCAAACAAGCGGAAGCCTGGAGAACCAGGGTTGTTACCGCGCAAAACAAAGCGCGCAACAAAAACCCCAGCGTGGATGCGCACTGGAGATTACCTAGTGTAAAAGTCTATTATCTCCATTAAATCGTGAAAATATGTTATACATATTTATTTATTTTAAATAAATTACAAGGTGTATCTTCATGATGTTTTATTCATTATTAAGTATGCTAGTGTATATTATGTGTATGCTATAATTACACATTAAATATGCCTTATTGTCTACGGTTGTCTGTTTTTAATATGATCAGAGTTGCGTTTTTCGACGTTCCAAATGTTAGAGATCCTCCTTAGACGATTTCACGCGTTCATAATGTATTACTGATAATTGCGTGAGTTTTGTTTTGAATTTAATTGAAGCATATGTCGAGGACGACATCAAAATCGGAGGACGGTAATATGTTACAGATCGTATTTATTATAAAATATAAAACTATATTGTGTTGTGTTGTTTTATTGTTGTACCAATTTCTAAATATCGTTAACTTTAAATGAAAATCACGACTTGTCTATGAGTTCATAACGGTAGTTATTTTAATACTTATTGTACTCGTTGATTAGTTGGTTACTAGTATTCGATTTATTTGTTAAGGTCGTTTTGCTCTAGGTTAGAAAGGTTCAGCTCATCTAATCCATACAGTTGCACGTTTATAATTTGTCTAATACTCAGATCACTCATCCCTTTTCCCGTGCACTGATATGTTTAATGTCGATCTCGTGAATCGTATGATTGCTTAAGTCATTCGATTCTTTACATTCAAAGAGTATACATCTCTTTGTTGTATATTAATGATATTTATTACCATTAATAAATATATTACAGGTAACTATGTTTTAGTATTTTCACAATGTTTCGTTGTTAAATTGTATTTTGTATTGTGTGTATTGTTAGTATTGTTTGTATTTTAAGGATCACCGTCGGATCAAGCATTACTTGTATTTGTGTATTGCTATATTTATATACATTCGATTCTTTACATTCAAAGAGTATACATCTCTTTGTTGTATATTAATGATATTTATTACCATTAATAAATATATTACAGCCAAACGAGTTTATCCTCCACGATAGAACCTCACGGAAACCCACCGGCAATATCTGTGCTGAAGCAAGGTTTGTCATTCACATTGTTTCTTATCTCTTTACTTTCAAATGAAACTTGCAAATGTCATTGATTACATGTTTAATGATAATTAGGTATTCAAATCGTACAAATATGTTCATGTGCTTGGATTTTTTTCGATTGTTTATTTCGAAAATAGTGGTTAATTTGTTTTATTTTGAAAGTAAACATTGTGGTGTGGTCATTTCTTAAAGTACTGAATGTTTTGTAATTGGTAATACATTGGGTAGCCTCACATGCGCATATATCACAAAAACTTGCTTTACTTTCTGTCTCAAGAAGCACGGAGGTCAGGAGGCATCTAATGCATTAAATTATTTGCCGATCTTTTTTATGACTATACATGTAATTACCGTGTGTTTAAACAATGTTTACCAAAACTGTACATGAATTGATTTTGAACTTAGTTCATTTATATTTGTTCATTTTGAAGACAAGCCTCTACATTTAAAATTTTTTGAAAATTAAACATCACGATGGAAAATGCCATATTGCAATGTATAAAACAATCCTGTAGCTGCTGAAAGAGATTTTATTTATTTTGTATTGCAAGGAAGACAAGTGCTGGTACTCCCAGTGATGGTGGTGTCGGTGGTGGTGGTAGTGGGGGGGGGGAGTAAGGCTGTTTGTGATGATGATTATGATTATGACAAGGATAGTAAATCTGATACGGATAATTCTGATGATGATAATGGTGACCATGAGTGGATAATTATACCCCCACAAAGGAAGTTTATGGGGCATATAGGAGTGAGCTTTTCTGTCTGTGGGTCGGTCTGTCGGTCCGTATTAAGTGTTCGCTCTCTAAGTATACCTCCATAAACAAAGTTTTGGGGGTATATAAGAGTGAGCTTGTCGGTCTTTCTGTCGGTCGGTCTGTCTGTCGGTCCGTATTAAGTGTCCGCTCTCTAATTCAAGTTGTTTTCATCCGATCTTCACAAAACTTGGTCAGATGTTGTATCTAGATGATGTCTAGGTCAAGTTTGAATATGGGTAATGCTGGGTCAAAAACTAGGTCACGGGGTCACTTAGTGCGTTTTAAACAATGAGCATGATGTCCGCTCACTAATTCAAGTAGTTTTCATCCGAGCTTCACCTAAGTTGGTCAGAAGTTGTATCTAGATAATGTCTATGCCAAGTTTGAACATGGGCCATGCCGAGTACAAAACTAGGTCACAGGGTCACTTAGTGCGTTTTAAACATTGAGCATGGTGTCCACTGTTTTTTAAGACAACATGCAAAATAATTATATTATGTGTGAATGCGGCATGTGGGGGTATTCGTCACCTCTGTGTCAAAGCTCTAGTTCAAATTGTTTTCTTCCGATCTTCACCAAACTTGGTCAGATGTTGTATCAAGATAATGTCTAGGTCAAGTTCGAATATGGGTCATGCCGGGTTAAAAACTAGGTCATGGGGTTACTTAGTGCGTTTAAACATTCAGGATGGTGTCCGCTCTCTAATTCAAGATTTTTCATCCTGAGCTTCACCACACTTGGACAGAAGTTGTATCTAGATGATGTGTAGGTTAAGTTTGAACATGGGCAATGCCGGGTCAAAAACTAGGTCACAGGGTCACTTAGTGCGTTTTAATCATTGAGCATGGTGTCCGCTGTGAAGCTAACATGCTAAATATTCTGTGTCAATGCGGCATGTGGGGTAATTTGTCACGTCTGTGATAAAGCTCTAGTTTATGAGATTATGATAGTTGTGAGAAGATGATAGTGATGGTAAGGATGGTGACAATGATAGTGATTGCGGTTATTATGATCATGGCAATGATAAGTATGCTTAAGATTGTAACAACTTTAATGATGATGATGAATGAGGATGAAAAAAACAAGGGCGGGGGGTAATTATTATGGTGATAATTGATGATGTTGATTATAGTTATGATGATGCATAATGTGGTGGTTGAATTAACGGTATTGCTGACAAGGATCATTATAATGATGATTATTGTGACCATAAGCAGATGATGATTGATGCTGCTGTTGATGTTGACAAAAAGGAGAATTTATGATGGTGTTGATGAAATTCATTGAGTTAATTTCCTACTTTGTTTTTATAACACAAATACATTGTTAGGAATGATCATTATATCACACATTTAACCTGTATTGTGTTATAAATTAAATTTGTTACAACATAATAAACTCATTCACAATCTTATGACCAACCTCTAAAAGTGCAGCTTTTTAAAACTCAACATAGAAGTTGGCCCCTCATGCTGTGAATGTTACCACACTTACCATTTCACAATCATTCTTAAAAGAATGGTCAAGGCCTGCTCAAAAGTGATCACAATTTGAAGCATGTATGTGCGAAAGGGTTATGATATTTAACAGTTCTCTCTTATTCACAATGTAGTTAATTGCCATTGTTTTTAGATGCTGTAATTATACCCCCGTTACCATTGGTAATGGGGGCTATATATGAGTCACTTTTTTGGTCTGTCTGTCTTTCCCAAAATTTCATCCAATCTTCACCAAACTTGGTCACAAGTTGTATCTACATGATGTGTAGGTCAAGTTGAATATGGGTCTTGCCTGGTGAAAAAGTATGTCACGGGGTCACTTAGTGTGTTTTAAACCGAAAGTTTTTCCGGACCATAACTATGTCATTTATCGTTAGATTTTAAACTGACTCGGTACATTTGTTTACCATCATGGGACGGTGTGTCGCGCAAAAGAATTACATCGATATCCCCAAAGTCAAGGTCACACTTTGAGTTCAAAGGTCAAAAATGACCATACATGAGCTTGTCCTGGCCATAACTTTGTCGTTTATTGAGAGATTTTAAATTTAATTTGGCACATTTGTTCGAAATCATATGACGGTGTGTCGCGCGAAAGAATTAAGTCGATATCTCCAAGGTCAAGGTCACACTTGGAGTTCAAAAGTAAAAAATGGCCATAAATGAGCTTGTCCGTCCAAAACTATGTCATTCATTGTGAGATTTTAAAATGACTGTACATTAATTTTGTTCAAATTCATTGGACGGCATGTCATGCGAAAGAATACAAGAGTTCAAAGGTCAAAATGGCCATAAATGATAATGGCATAATAATTCTTAAAAATCGCCATAAATTTGCTTCTCTTTTTTGCGAAGAAAGCATGCAAAATATTCTATGTCAATGCAGCATGTCGGGGTATACGTCACGTCAGTGACAAAGCTCTAGTTGTTTAATGTTTTGTAGAGTCTCTGCCTGAGAACCAAAGATCAGAAAAAGATACTTCCAGTACTACATACACAAGATCACAAACCCTGCTCCTCCTTGAACTGTACAAAGCAAATGTAGATAATTTCAACAACCTCCTGTTATGAAAAAAACTTTGTGGGAAGAACTGTGCAAATATCTTAACAGTAAAGGTTACCATTAACAGCAAGCAGGTTGAACGGAGATGGAAGACCATCGTGGCAGCTTATCGTCTAGCTAAAGACAGCAACAGAGCGACGGGATCAAAGAACTATAATGTGATACTAAAACAGATTGTGATGGGATTTTACACTTAAAGCAAAAATAGATCTAACATTCGATCATCAGCTCAAGTATGGAATGATTACTTTGTGATGATTAGAAGTGATCTATGGATTTCAATGAAAGTAAACCAATAAAAACCAACACAATACCTTAATATGTATTGATATGTA
This sequence comes from Dreissena polymorpha, assembly GCF_020536995.1. Classification (NCBI taxonomy): domain Eukaryota; kingdom Metazoa; phylum Mollusca; class Bivalvia; order Myida; family Dreissenidae; genus Dreissena; species Dreissena polymorpha. The sequence continues at coordinate 2,728,756 of NC_068369.1, forward strand.
ATGTCATTATCATAGACATTTTTAACATAAATACCTTAAACAAAGGTCAACCATATGATATTATGTGTCAATGGTTTTTTCTCGATACACGCATGTTTAGGCAATTATTCTTTGTGTGCAGTTCTGAATATATTTTAACTAAAATTCGAGGTTAGACATTTGCATTCCAATTATAAATTGCATACATGCAACTTTTTTCTATACACTGCAGTAAGAAGCTTCCAACACTTTAGCATTTTGCATTGACTCAAAGTTTCAATGAAAAAAAGTGTCAAATTCCAAATCATGGATGATATTATTATTTTTGTTGTTGATTTTTAGCTCGGCTGTTTTCGAAGAGCCAGCACGTCGTCCGACGTCCGCGTTATGGCACGCCTGAACCACAAAAAAGAGAAAAACTAAGTTTAAGTAACTTAAACTTAGTTTTTCACTACTTAAACTCAATTTAAGTAACTTAAATCGAATTAACGCTACTAAATGCATTAAGTAGTTAAGAAGAGTTATTTTCTATTTATGTGAGAAAAATGAATTAAGCAGAGAAAAACTTAGTTTAACTCGTTAAGTGCGCCCGAACAACAAAAATTGATTTTTATTACCGTTAAGTTACTTAAATTGCATTTAACGCTGCTTAAAATTAATTTAAGTGCTTTCGCATCGTTAATTGTATTTAATTATTACTTAAGTAATAACATTTTTACTTAAGTTGAATTATTAATTATCGTTAAGTCAAAACTCGCGTCCGAAAATAAGCATATGAAACAAGCGTTTTGATTGGTTGTCAGGTTTGTTAATAAATTCATGCCCGAGGTCGGAAGAAAAAGATTGCCATGTGGTACGAGCAAAAAATACAGATATTATAAATTTGGATTAGAATCTTAAGTCAGCTAAAATTTGTTTTAGTCTGGAATAACATTCAAAACACCCTTTCATCATCAAATTTTGCTGACAGTCAGTAACTATGCAATAAACATCAAAAACGATCCGCCCGTCTATATATTTCCGGGTCATATCGCATTTACCTGTAGTAATAACTTGTCTTGTATACGAGTAGTCATACCAGCTTGTATGTAGAAACTGGGACTATATTATATGTCCCAGGTAGAAATTAAAGATTATATCGTGTCACCGAATCCAACTTAATTATATTCTATACATGTAAATTTTGGCTTTGATTTTAGTATTTAAATGGAAAAAAAACAGTCTCCAGTATCTCAGTATTGGCAGTGAACTTATAAGTAAACAATCCCAAAAAGTACACATATCAGAAATTACCCAGGTGATATTTTAAGTCTGAGTGCACTATTGTCTTTTAAAATAATTTTAAATGTAAAAAAAGAAAAAAATGTACTGTTAACATATTATTTAGAAATATATCTAACTTAAGTGTTCTGATTTTTCCCCTTTAGAAATAAATAGTTTAGACAGAGACATATATTCAGTATATATTCCCAGTTTAGATATTAATTAAAAGAACTAATGTATGCATTTGTTAAATGTCATTCGTTCTTCCGAAATATTATCCTATATTGTTTGATGAGATTCAAAATAAACCTAATTAAGAATTTAATTGTTGTTTTAGTGCAGCAGTTAACAATTTATATTTTTTTATGAGTGTGTAAATATTGCAATGGTAACAAACGAATCCATAATACAGTATTAAAAATGTCATGAGGATCAGTGATTGCTCGTTAATTGTCTTTCATATCCTGTATTTGTTATTTCAGTTCCCTTTTTAAAAACAACCAACATTTTGTTGTTGTTTTAACAGTATTGGTAATTGTCTAGTTAATTGAAGGGTTAGTCAAGGTTGCCGTTCTGTTTGCCTCTCTGTACATCTCTGAGTGTTATTGAAACTCTTTCAAGAACACTGTCAGCTGTAGGTAAATGCGTGCGTTGTAACCGATCCATTGCAAAATTGTAAATGGCGGTAGAAGAAAATCCTTTCCTGTTTACGTTTGTTACGACGTTTCTGATTGGCTTAGGTCTTCCGGATCATTAACTGACCAATCAAAACAATTCGACTTTACAACTTAAGTAAAATTCCTTACTAAAGTTGAATTCGTGTAACTAAAAACATATTTTAAGTAGAAAAACCTATTTTAACGCAACTTAATTGAAAATAGTACAATTGATAGAGAAAATCCTTGTTAAGTTGAATTAATTCAACTTAAGTAAGAAAATTACCATTAAGCACCGTTAATGCATTTTCGGTGTTTTAATTAGCGTTAACGCCGCGGGAACCACAAAAACTACTTAAATTCATTTTAAGCAGCGTTAATTCGAATTAAGTAACTTAAATTGAATTTAAGTAGAGAAAAACCTAGTTTAAGTAACTTAAACTTAGTTTTTCTCATTTTTGTGGTTCAGGCGTGCCATACCGCGTAGTGCTAAAACCTTTACATTGGCTCTAAATTCAAAGCTGCTTCAACCTACAACTTTGAAACTGCATATGCAGATGCACCTTGATGAGTTCTACACGCCACACAAATTTTGTGGTCCCTAGGGCAAAGGTCAAGGTCACTGTGACCTCTAAAAAAAAATTCTGACAAGCTTTCATTTATTCAAAACTGCACCAGCAGCCGAGCGTGACACCCGCTATGCGGTGCTCTTTTTGTTTAAAGATATGTTATCGTTTGTTATGTAATTTGCTATAAAAGTGGAACAGCAATAGTTGTTAAGTCAATTTATTTAAAAGCAATAGACATATTTTCAAGAACATAGAATTGCAAACATGTGAAAACAATTCTTTTGGATACACAATAACCTTAACATTTAAGAGACATATGGACATTTGAATTTTTTATTACTTTTACTTAAAAAATATGAAGATAAATGCATGATGATGACTCAAAACTAACAGTCTGATTACAAAATAATGTAAATAACTAATGAGCAGTTTTAGTGAAAATCAAACATTTAAAAAATAATAATTGTCAATTAAAATTTTTATAAGTATGTTTCATTATTTTTAATTTAAAAAGTTGACCAAACTCAACAGGTAGAACAGAAACCGAAAGCTTATTAATTGATTTTATGGTTACCTGCCTGGTTATAATTGTTCTTTTCATAATGCCATTGACATTATTTTGAGGTACACTACAAATAATGAAAAGTTATTATCATCATTTTCAAAAAGAATGTCGATTTCATCTTCATTTAAAATGCATAAATTATGCAGTATGCAACGTGCAATGACTGTTTTGACAATGAACTCTATATCCACCATATCAATAAACATAAGTCTGCGAAATCTACTCTTTAACATGCCAAAGCTGTTTTCTATGAGGACACGGGTGCTAGAAAGGGCTTTCTTAAAGTTCACCTGTTCCCTTGAAAGCCTGTTGAAAGTCGACCATTATCGCGAAATGGAGTCATCAAGTATCTAAAAATCGGATAAGCTCCATCTCCTATTATGTGACTCATTCCAGTAAACCCGGGAAGTGCAGCAAATAAAGGCGAGTTACGGAAAACGCGTGCATCATGCACCTTTCCATGCCACCCACAATACACATCTGTGAAATGCATGTCTTCTCGACAAACAGCTGGCAAGATTATTGAATAGTGTCCTTTTCTATTGAAGTAGTCTGGAGACCTTTTCCTTGGTGCAGACATTTTTATGTGCGTCCCATCTATTGCCCCCTTTCTTATTTTGAAATCCATCAATGACAGTCTGCTTGTCATTGTTTAATGGCCAACATATTACTGTCTTAAGAAGACTGTCACATAAAACTGTCCGCATTCTTCGGTTATGGTCTAAGAAAGTTGACTTTGATACATTGAAATAGACCTCACTGTCTTTAAATTACCCAAATACCAAAGCGTCATTAATAAGTTCTTATCCAATGGAACTTGTTCATGATCCCCAGTGGCAATCATTCTACGAAGCTGATCATCAGTTGATTTTTTTTCCAGAACTCTTTCAAAAGTACCCCTTGTCATGCGAAAAATGGTCTTAGTCATCTGGGAGGTACTGAGGTATTGTGACTTCAACGTAGTCGGCCACTTTTGGGATATCATCTCTGCAGCTGAAAAGAAACCAAATTACTAGTTATTAAATGGATTTAGTTAAAAGGCTGTTATAATGCTTAGACTACGTCAAGCTTATTAATATCTTAAAACTCAATATGACTAGTGTGCTTAGTAATTTTTATTACTTGGTTCAGAGCATTTTCAACCCAGGACCCGAATACAACACTGTTCCATTAAAATTACAATAATTATTCAAATTAAACTCAAATTTGAGTTTAGATGTTTGTTTTCATGGCTATGTTAACATCACAGGGCTGAAGCATGGTCCTTAGATGTTTGGGAGTATGGGTACACCCCTTTGGGTCATACATATTCTTTAGCATCTTTATTGTTTTTATAATTAATGAATTCCGACAATTGATCAAATAAATAAAAGATACATTTTAATTGGTAATTGCCAATAGTTAATACTCGGTGTATACATTTAACCTATTCACGTCCCTAGGCCGAAATAACTGTTCTTTGTATTGTCCGAAATTATTTTATCCGAAAAAACATTGAATATAACAAGTGAATTCGCTAATAATGTTAGAATAGATATTTCACAATACGTACAATACTACATTGCTGCACATAGAGCGGCGAATCTTGCCATGATTGTTCCTCTAGCATTATCAAAGAGAAACTCCATTTCATTTTCTTCAAAAAGCAAGTCAGTTATCATAATGGTTGAATTAATTGTGAGTCCGTCAAATGAAATCCTTTTTTTCGAATCGGTATGATTGAATAGTGAGAAGTGTCCCTTTCCAATGACAGGTTTTTTTTATAAACGAAAAGGGCATTATAAGTTTGTTTTGAATATTTTCCAATAGATACAAAAGAACTAATAATCTAATTAAATAACTCATGCATCATTATTGAAATTTCAGCTTTAATATTTATGGGTCCCTTTTTTCCACTTAAAGCCCTTTACGCGGGATTTAGCCATCTCCGCTTTTCAGTCACGCCTGTAAAAATATTTCCCGTGATGCAAATTATAGGATATATATATTGAAAATTTTACAACAAACATATGGAATTATTGCACACAAATATGAAAGTTTATAACACACATATTTTGAAAATTATACAACACAAATATCAAAATTATACCACATATATATCAAAATATTATATACATATATGAACTTTTAGAACATGTATATAAAAATTTCGGACATAAATATGAAATTATACAACATATATTTTTTATGCAATACATATATCGAATTTAACGATATTTATATGAATTAATACAACATATATATGCAATTATACCACACATAAATGGAAATATACAACATATATATGCAATTATACCACACACAAATGGAAATATACAACATATATATATGCAATTATACCACACACAAATGGAAATATATATATATATATATATATATATATATATATATATATATATATATATATATATATATATATATATATATATATATATATATATATATACAAATATACCACATACATATGAAAACATTGAATTTTGCAACGCCATAGGCGTCATAAAATGACATACTCATTGCGTCATTTACCAGTAATATGTGATGTCATCTCTTTTGGTGTACACGAAACTGGTATGCGATGCCTGGGAATAAAACATGAAGACGCGCATTTTTTCGTGTTAATGTATCCTGGATGTAATTATAAAAAAACTACTTACATCGGATGGAACCGATGAGACGAATTTTTTAGACATACATGTAGATCTAGATTATTCGTGTTAATCATTTTCAGAATATGCGTGCCTATTTGAATGTGAAATTGTGTGTGTAGAACATACTGATGGGTGTGTATTTTGGTTCAGTAGTCTATTCGAATTGTTTTGCTTTTGGATGTAAGTAAACGTTGACTAAAACGTAAACGTAAAAGTAAAAGTAATACCCTAGTATTTTCTTTGAAGAATTAACTTTGTCTTTGTTATCTTATCAAAGAAAGTCTATTCAGTAAGAATAACCCGTTTGCAACGAGTGTTTCAAAGCTTAATTAGTATTATTACGGATTATCTTGTGTTTGGGTCACAAACTACAGGATGTGAAGGCTAGATCTAGACGCCATCAAAATCTGCAGCCTCCATGAAAAAATTAGGTGAGTATATTTTATTTTTGATAATTTGTGTTTAGAACGACTCTGTGTGTAAATCTACATTTTAATGTATGTTGACATCGACATCATTTTTTCAGGAGCAATCGGCGCAATATTGGACTTTGATCATTTTCTTTTGAAAACAAAATGAATTATATTAAAGTAAAATCTTCTTTTCGCGGTCGTAATGTGTTACAATTTGCATGCTGCGTAAAATTGAATCGAGGCATATGGTGATATTTTTTTCTCGTTTTACAGTTTGTGTGTGAATTTTTTAAATACTATTTTGCGTACCAGAACAAATATGTTCTATATCACTACGCATGGGCACATTCGTTAGATAAAGATTTTAAGCGCTTTTAAGAATGAATTAAAATTATTGTTCAGGTTATTAGATCTATTTATGTTAAATGTCACGTTGAAAAAAACCAATGGGATAAATAGAATACTATAGGGTTAGCGTTGAATAGAGAGAAATTTATGTTGGTCGGCTCAAACACCGAAAGCGCTCGCCTAGGCTCGCGCTCCCGGTGTTCTAAGCCTCGCAATATAATCTCGCAATTCAACGCTAACCTAGTATTCTCTCTATGTATATAACGTCTAAGAATTGTTTTCTATTTATTGTTGGTTATCTGTCAATAAACATCACTTTTGTCTGAAGCGTAGAACAGTTTACAACGTGGGCAGTGCCCAGTAACTGCAACGGATTATTTCGGGATTGCTCAGTGTTTGTGTTTTAACTTTTAAAAAATGTATCTGATTGTATACACGAAACATGAAAGTATGAAATTATAAAGGCAGTTCACAATAAAGAGAAGCATCTGCCATTGTTTGTTAACCAGAGTAAGATGTGTACACGTAATGGGTTATTTGATTGTTTTTCAAATATTCGAACGTCTATGAAAAGTACAGTTACTATATTTCATCTCGAAACACTGTTTAAAAAAAAATTGTTAAGAAAACGCGATAAACTAGCGCAACATTGATACCATTTGGTAAAAAGGACAGATAAATATAAAAACCCATCAATTTTCTTATGTCTGCATCGTTGCTTCTTTTCTCACGATTTGCCTTTGATATGAGCTCAATGACACGTATCCGGTAAATGTTTGATGTACCGAATGGATCTCACCATTAACTAGTGTTTTCGGGTCCGCCCGTCTGTCTATTATAACGGTAAAATATCAGAGAATATGAATAAACATACGAAATCTTAGTTTTGAACATGCGCTATTTACATGTAACTTGGTAAACACAAGAGATGGTAGATTCGCCTATCGTTTCTCGGTCACTCATTTTATGTTCATCTGTCCTATGCCGAGACTAAAATATTATCAAATGGGTATACGAATATAATTATGTGAGTTGAATTAACGCGGAGAAGCGTTTTATCAATTATGTCATAACCAAATGCCGCTAACGTCAAGTTGCCGTACGATATTAAAAGTAAATAATCATGCGCGTTTACAATCCTTCACAAAGTCAGTCGGATTTGGCTTTTACTGAAAAGAGAATGTGTACATTTTAATATTAGATAAAGAAGTTATCATTACGGACATACTTAAAAACCTAATTTTATCAATTGCGAAATTGTAAATGATAACAGGCGATTGCATTGATTGTATTGATTACCGTATCAACAGGAGATGCGACTGATATTTCTAAAATAGTTTTACGTCAACTTTTGATAAAGTTCTTTTTAAAAATGCGACATTTAGATGTGTGTAACTTAAAAATATGTGAAAGCTTATGAACGTATACTGTGAAAAAGGGACATGTGCGCAGTTTTGCAAAATGACATTTAGTTTGTCCTCGATCAAAACGAATGCCAAGTTATATTTAAACCAGCAACATAATTTTCCTTACTCAATATAAAGTAAACATATAAGTTCGTTTATTGATCATGATCAATCGAAATGGTAGACATAACAATTCGTTTATAACGCGTATCGTCAATAATATATCCAAAGACACGTATTACCGACAAGCATTAAAAATAATTGTATCAAGGTGTAATGCAAGCGCATTTTAGCTTCTAGAGGAAATGTGTGGAAACCCAAGGAATGCTCGGTTTTTATATTATTTGCCTTTTTTTAGATAATCATTCAGAACTATCCGTAATATTACAGTTTTGCAAATCAATCCATTTAATGACATTCAAAACCCCCATCCGTGAACAAGTCCGTTCAGAATGTGATGTTCAACGAATCCGTTGTAAAATGTTATTAACTGAATATTAAACATAGCATGGATCGGTTCAGCGTTGTTTTATGTATTTTATCGAAATGATTTCTAGAGTTATTTTATATAAAAGTGTATATTATGCATATGCGCACAAAAACAAAAACGTCACATTAAAAGCAAATGCATTTATGTAAAAGCTTATGCTATTTTTAAATAAGACTAAGTTAATTGTTTTACCCTATATATTTAATCGTATATTTAAACGTGTTTGTAATTGTTATTGTTCACACTATCACGGTTCGATCAGTGTAGATTATTTAAAAGTGAATACGACACAACCCTTGCATAGCGCATGTTCAGTCGACGATACAACCTTTAAGTTTGTTTACTCTTTTGCAGGCAGGATAACGTAAGAATCAATAACCGTGTGCATGGGTAAAGGTGAAAATACAGTAACATAAATTTCATATAAAAATGTAAGCAAAATCGCTAATAATTATCATTATAATATATCTATGTTATGTTTTGGTACACAATATTGGCTTTTCTGTAAAGCTATTTTAGAATGATGCAACACCATACAATTACAGCAAGTATATGTTTAATGTTTCACCCAAATAGTTTGGACTTACTCCAAAATAAAATGTACGTCACCCGTTTTCCGAAAATAAAAAAAAGCATAGTATAAAACAAGTCATATTTATTGAAACGCAGTCAATAGGAAAACGACTCAAAAACCGGACATTGTAAAAGGGAAAGTTAATCAAAGGTAAGAAAGTTCTTGTTTTAAATGCATACATTTGTTTATTAAAATTAAAGAAAACACGATATTGTGTTTGAAATGATTTAAGGATAGATTTTGGTATTATTTTTGATTTTTGGGGAAGTAAAAACGCTTGAGTACTTATATTTTCCTAAGTCCATTTGCTACTACTCATTTACTAACATGCACGCATATATAATGCATTTATGTAAAAATTTACATGAAAATGTCTTGCTGGCGACACTAGACACACGAAGCGATACACGATTTTTTTGCGCGACAGTCGCGGCGACGCACGATAAATTGCGCGACTGTCGCGGCGACGCACGCTATATTTAACCCGATATATCGCCTTTTGGGCTAACTTATTTGTACTCGGTTTTCTAATGCTAGAATAATCTTTTATAAGTGTGTCAATGGCAGCAATATTGATAATAAATGGTTATAAATCACGGTTACACCGTTTAAAAAACGCGACAGTCGACAGGCAATATCATTACAGCGATATTTGAACAGTACAAATATCGTTCGTCGCCGCGACTGGCGCGCAAAATATCGAGTATCGCTTTGTGTGTCTAGTGTCGCGGTCTGAAATCGGACCGCGATACACGAGATTCGGATAATGTGGGCAATATTTGAATAACAAAATATCGTGCGTCGCCGCGACTGTCACGCAAAACATCGTGTTTCGCTTCGCGTGTAGTGTCGCCATTTGAACGCGAAACACGACACACGAAGCGATACACGATATTTTTCGCGACAGTCGTGGCAACGCACGATATTTTGCGCGACAGTCGCGGCGACGCACGATATTTTCGCGAGAGTCGCGGCGACGCACGATAGTTTGCGCGAACGTCGCGGCGACGCACGATATATTTAACACGATATATCGCCTTTTGGGCTACTTACACAAGGGCGATATATCGTGTTAAATATATCGAGCGTCGCCGCGACTGTCGCGCAAACTATCGTGCGTCGCCGCGAATGTTGCGAAAAATATCGTGCGTCGCCGGGACTGTCGCGAAAAATATTGTGTTTCGCTTCGTGTGTCTAGTGTAGCCCTTGATGAAAGAAGGGCGATTATAGATGGCACTATCCGGATTCCGTAGATCAGCGTTCTTTTTAATGTTATGTTAAAACAAAGATGTTGTAAACAAGCTTCGGAGGAAGTACGGAATACAGTTAGTGCCATCGTGGCTACACATTAAAATCCAGAGGGCGAGAATGCGAGACCGCGATAGTACGATGGCGACAATGCGACAATACGATGACGACAGTGCGACAATCGGATGACAACAATGCGATAGTACGATAGCGAGAATGCGAAAACACGATATTACGATGACGACTATTCGACAGTGCGACAATACGATGGCGACAGTGAGATAGTACGATGGCGACAATTCGATAGTCATTTCGTTCTGTCGCCATCGTATGATCGCATTGTCGCCATCATACTATCGCATTGTCGCCATCGTATTGTCGCACTGTCGTCATCGTATTGTCGCATTGTTGCCATCGTACTATCGCGTTCTCGCATTGTCGCCATCGTACTATCGAACTGTCGCCATCGTATCGTCACACTGTCGTCATCGTATTGTCGCACTATCGTCATCGTATTATCGCGTTCTCGCAGTGTCGCCATCGTACTATCGCATTGTCGCCATCGTATTGTCGTACTGTGGTCAACGTATTGTCGCATTGTCGGCATCGTACTATCGCGTTCTCGCATTCTCGTTCTCTCAATTTTAATGCGTAACCACGATGGCCCAAACGGTATTCCGTAGAGAAAGACACGCATGTTTTTATTTCCCTCTTAGCCCGATGCCGATATTTGAGATACAAATTTTGATTTATGTGACATTTAATCAATTATATTTAACGCATATAATGCCCTGGTCCAGCGTCGTTTTCTGCTCTTTATCCTTTATGCATCGATGTATTTTATGCATAAACTTACACGAAATGTAGATAAAAATATATTTCACGTAAGATAAACGTTTGTATTTGTTTTGTTACGTAAACAATGGCCTAGATAATCCTTGCAATCCTAGCTATTACCATACTTTAAAAACGTTTCTTTAACATTTTATTGATCATACATCGGTACAATGAGAGATTTGAATATGTATACAACGTTCCTTCAATTGCGCATATACATTCATCGATAAAACCTGTTCGTTCGTACACTTTAAGGCTATCATATAACTTAAAACATTTTAATATTTAATGTTAGTTCGTTGTAAAACATTATTGACTTTTCAGTATCACATGCACATAAAGAATGTGGATCGTTGTGATATCATATTATCTGTTTCAAACCAACTAATTAGGCTTAGCGCCAAATTAAAATACAAATAGCACATTTTCCAAAAATGAGAAGAGGAATGTAGTCTAGTATTAAGAGGACAATATTTGTTAAACGCAGTATATGGAATGAATACATTCCACTGTTTTTGGAAGTAAAGGTGAGGAAAAATGTTATATAATTAACTTCTCTAGTTTAATACAATAAATACAAATTATAGTTTCAATCTATTTAAAGTGTTTTAGGAGAAAAATTATTGGTGAATACAAGTTTTCGTCTACAAATACACAAAGTTTACACATTGATTTTGAAAACACATTTATGTATTTGGGATAAAAGCAAGCTATCCGCACAACATAAAATGTCAGTTATCTGAATTGGTATTACCAGTATATGAGTACTCAAAGCCTTTAACAACATTGGTTGTGTCTTGTTTTCATAACAAAATTCCTTGGTTTTGTGTAAAAGCATCTTGAAAAGCGGATAGAAGCTTTTCATTTCAACTGTCATTGATGGATCATTTCAGGCTTGCTTGTTGACATTAAGGTATTTATTACCCAAATGCCATGTTGAAGTCATGCCCATCCTGTCACAACAATATTACATTTGCCTATTCCTATAGCACGAGCTGACGACTGTATATCTGTTACCGAGCATATCTTTTGGGGCAGCCATTTAGGGCATTTGTTTCACTGCTATTTACCGTGTCCAAACTTTTTTCTGAACTCCAGTTTGGAACCAAGAGTGATTAGCTTGATTTGACAATTTGTTTTTAATGCATCTATGGTTAATTTTGAAGCATTTTTTTTACTTTTTGAGGATCTCAGGAAGATGGCTCTTTGAAGGAGCAAAATGAATTATGTCCATATCACAATGCGAACCAAAACAGAAAGATACGTATTGAAATCATTCATTTAGTCGTTAAAACCTGAAACACTGGTTAATTTTGAAACATAGATATCTAATAAAAAGTGAGGCAACAACAGTTTACTTACCCGAACTTTAAGGTAAGAAATGAATCCCTCATCAAGTGGAGACTGGAACAGACGGTACATGCCTGATAGAAGTGATAAAAAAGGGTTTCAATTAAAAAAGGATTAATAGATCGCCCTTTTTGTGTTAATTGGGGGTTAAAATTTGTATTTTAACTTTCAGGTAATCAATTGACGTCTTTATTAAAGATCGTTGCCTATCGATTACGATTTATACAGTGTGCGTGTGGGGGGAGAGGGGGGGGGGGGGGGCATACATACAACATGGGTTTCATTACGGAAAACTGAATACATTGACACAGTCAATACGCATGTTCATATTTGTTTACTTAATCATGAACAATATTTTAAAAGATTGATTGTACAAGAAACGTGATAAATAAACCGATTGTCAAAACTTTTACTATGGGTTAAACAGTTAAAGTTGTTAGAAAAACTTGAACAAGGGAGACAGATTAATAGCCAGGTGAAAAGTATCACTTCCTTTTATTTGATTAAGAAAAAATGATTTAAAGCATGTCACAGATATTTATTTTCGCGTTCTGTGCAATATATTCGACATGCGCATGCGCATTAACCTCTTATTACACATCAATCAATAAGTATGCTAAATGGCAAATGAGTAATGTTTAAAAAGACAATGCCCTACCTAAGGCTTTACGGTACTGTTACACTGAAGTGTATTTGGTGTCACAAGTCTTCACAAAGGAAATCAATCTACCAAATGTGTCAAGGTTTATAATTATTATAACAGTCCAATCTTTGTTAAAAGTGGGTGTTTTACAAACTGTGAATTATACAAATACATATGCATTCATTTCATATGCATATCTAGTATCAATTGCGAACCATTATTATCAGAGCAAGAAATTAATGGTAATTTCAATATTATAAGATCATAAAACATAATGTGAAAAATCATCAAAAATTAGAATAGTTCTAGCTATTTGTTATAATCAAAGAATTTTGTATTGTTGTTAAATATTCATTTATTTAAAAAACACATACAAGTGTCAATAATAAACTAACAATATAAAACACATACAACAGAAAAATCTTTTATATCTAATTGTTAAGTCAATCAAAATTGTGTTAACTAGTTGTGCGTAGTTTACGTTGCTTATGCGGTTCTGATCCGTATGAAAACATCTAACAATAGATAGAGGTCACAATGCTGATTTAGTGAATAAAAAAATCACATTAGAATTTTCATCGCGGTCGAAGGGGCTCGGGTTTCATATTATTTCAAGACGTATGTCTTGTAAGTGGGTTCCAAACAAAATGTCGATATTCCTTTCCGTTTCTGAAACTTCTTACTAGTGCAGAGATACTGACACTTTTGTACATCTTGTTTTATGTTGCAGATGGACGATACCATAATTAACGATCTGATAGCTAAAGGTCAAGACGATTTGCAAAATGGACGCACATTTGACGCAAAAAGGCGCGCACGTGAGGCACTTATCCGAGCTGAACTGAGGAAGACATCCTATTTATTAGAAGAGGAATCGCCACTCACAGAACGGATGCTAACCGATTGGTTTCGAGAGTGCTGTATGATCTTTAAGGGGGTAAGTCAGTGATATGAGTTTACCTTTCTTGAATATTATAAAAGCAAGTACAACTCAACCTAATATTGTAGAACATTTGTATTATCTGTTTATAAAAGCATTTCCTAACTTTGGACAAGATTTTTTATAAAGCTGATTATTTTTAAGTTCAGTACTACTTATTGTTCATACTCAAAGATTAAGGAAGGGCATCGTTCAATATTAACATTCAATATTTTCTGTATACAGTATGAGTTCATATTCATCAACTTGCTTCATAATTAACTTAGACCCACACATTATTCTTAAGATTTTGAGTTGATACTGATTCAAAAGGTGTCTTTATAACCTTGTTCGAAATAAAGATTGGTGTAAAACAGTTTTAAATGCCACATTTGAATGGAACATTTTAATTGTATTTGTTCATTTCAATCCAAGTTTAAAAATGTATTGATATTTTAGTGTTTTTTTTTAATTTGGGTGACGATACTATGAGGTTAATTCTTATTTACACGTGTTCGTTTTGTGATCAATTGTGCGCTTAGCGTGTTTTTCTGTACTTTCTGCAGTGTATAAACAATTGGTAATATGATTTAAATAAAAGTGGACAGGGATTTTTTCTTGACATGTTAAGTAATCGTAAGTATTGTTTTTGCAACCTATACAGCATTTTCGTTCATGAAGGCATGATCAAGCTTTCGGGTGAATTTACACTGAATCTTTATATTAATTGAAAAAAAAGATACTTTTTTTTATATAGCATTGCATGTTAATATTTTTGACCATTCTACAGGTAGACGAATATGCGTTGTCTGTAAGATGTTTTTATTTAGGTAAGAAAAAGTAACAAACACAAAGATATTACTTCATGTCAAACAAACATGGCTAAAAGTTCAATAGCATGTTTATACCTTGATAGTTTAGTCAAGATCAAACTCTTTAAAAATTATAACCATTAACAATCCTGTGTTTTGAATCGATATTTTGTTTGTCTTATATACTTGTTTGAGATGGAATGAAAGAATTTAACTTAAATAACGTATAACTTAACTATTAATAACGTTTCATTCAAAGCCGCCTTGTTTGATGTGGAATGGACAATCGAAACGCATGTGAGTGTAGTATCGAGGCATTTGACTCTACTTATGCAAAGTATTTCTACGGAAAACTGTGTTGACAAATATAAGGTAAAGTCGATATTCGAATTTATGTCATCGGTGCCAAAAAATGGAAAAAAGAGCATACACAAAATTATGTTTACCGAGTATTAGTGTATTCATATTGTTCGTACTGATACAAAAAGTTTTATAAAAAAATATCAAAGCTTGAAATAAATACGGCTATACAAGTGATTAATTATAACGTTTTTATCCTTGACTTTTTTACAGGATTTCGAAAAGTTGTTTCATGAAATGAATTCTATATCATCAGTTGCTGAACAACGAAATAAATTAAGATTAAGTTTACAAATTGACACCGAAATTCATTGTCAACAAGAACATCTCCTATTTTGGCTAAGATTGGGACCGCTGAACATCTGGAACAATAAGAATAAACATTCGTCACTACTTAGACTTGTTAGGTGTTTCTTTAAACTGGTAAGTTTTATGTATACAACTGATCATCATGCTTCGAATGTCGTAGAAATCATTTCCTTCAAATGCTCAAGACAAAGTGCACTTGCTTCGCTTGTGTAGCCGCCCTTTGCCCTTCGTGTCTCGTGCATCAATGTTCTTTTTTGAATTCGTTTGACAGATTATTGTCATCATTTTGTTTGCCATAAGGGCTACACTGTTTTAAACAATAAACTCGATTGTTCAGTGTCGTTGCTGGAAGAGAGTTTTTAATACACGGAGTCTATTAATGCAGCATTATTTTTTGCTTATAAACACTGCTGATTGTTCCACTCATTTTCTTAAAAATGGTAAGTTTAAGTTGTTGACAAGAATAATCTAATATTTTTAATATATGCAGGAGCATTTGAAACAATGCTTTGCTTTGTTCCTGTGTTTCATTATATAAGAAACATTAATTGAAATATATGACAGCGCAATTAATACTTAACTACATATAGAGTATTATGAAGCTCAAGCTTTTTAAATTAAAGACGATTTGTAGTCAAACATTCTATGTGTCGTATTAATCGCTATAATTGATACAAATTATTATCAAAAGAGCTGAACGAAAGTCCTAGCATATTCAAATAAAATGCAAAAAAAGAAATCTGTTTTTAGAATTCAGAGAAAAGTATGAGCATTTCTCCTCAGCATAAGTATGCTCTATCATAGGAGAACGTTTATTTTTATAAGAATGTGTGGTAGTGTTGTATTTAATATAAAAAGTCATATGTGCTAACGCCGGGCTTGTGATGATTTCTTTCAATTTTACTAATCATTACCGAAGGATTTTGTTAAAGACCCAAACAAATACGATTGCTATTATCGTATACCTTATTATAGTAGTAAGTTATGCGAGTTCTAATGGCAATGCGATTCAGGTAAAAATGTCATCTTGTTTGTGGTAGAAGATACTGAATTTGCTATAAGCTATAAAACGACTTTTGCATTGCTTTAATTCAAATTTGTGAACTTATGCGATTAGAACAATATTCGGGCAATTTGGAACTTTAAGGATTTAAAGGATATAATAGCTATTCTTCCAATACAATATTCTAGTAGAATTACCTTGAATCACGTTTGGATGAGTTATATGCCAATTGTAAATCTGTAATGTCGAAGATCCAAAACATGTATGTTTTTATTTAATTGTACAGAATGTTCACTCGAGAGTTGTTGGAATAACCGATATTGGTAAGCAACATGTTCAAATAATGCATACAATTATATACACGCTTTTTAAAAATCGTAATTCAAAATTTCAGACAGAACACAAACATACAGTTAATAAATATTGAAGCTACATAGAACATGATAATACCTGAAATAACAAAATGATACTGCGACAAAAATTGTCATAATCGAGCAAATTTAAATGAAAGTTTATTAAATGGTTTAATGTTTGGATTATAGTGTTAAAGGAATTCGGACAGCATGACAACAGCACTGCAATAGAGATGTCAGCAAAATCTTTACAAGCACTGGGACAAATACAGAAATCAATTGCCCGCTGCAGATTGGGACTGAATAATGCAAAGGTAAGGTTTTATCCAAAAAGTAATGATAATTGTAAGCATACGAATACACACTCTACGACCATATACCCAATACATGATATATATTATAATTAAATTTATGAATTTGTATTTGTTAAGAATGATGAACAGAAGGCGATGTTTCTGAATCTCATGAAAATACTAGAAGATCAAAGATCACAGGAAAGTTACAGAGAATGCAGGAGTTGGTTAAAAGAGACAAATATTGACACTTCGAGTATTGAGGGGAAGGTATAGCTTATACTCCATGTATTTTGTCGAATTTTATTGACAGTGTGTTTAAATGATGTGTATTTATGAAGTATGTGCATGTTTTATAGATTTAACTGCTGAAATATGTACTAGAGCCTTTAAGCTTTTTGAAAAATCGAATTGATACAGAAGCTCGCTTTAACTTTTATGTGATGTTGTGTGAAAGTTGGACAAAAACATGTTCATTTAATAGATGATTTGCTTGTTTTTTACAAGAAGTAACAACACAATTTGTTTTAGGCAACACCAGCGAGTAAAAAACTTTCACGACATCACAGACGTAAGTTAATTAACTATTCACGTAGTTTTCAACGACGTTTAAATTCAATTATAGTGAATTGTTAAGTCGCGTGTCTATGTTGTAGATTTTACTCAATGTGTACTAAACGAAGATGTGTAACAATACTATGACATTTTGGCTATTAACTAATTTCGTTTCAGCAAAAGCGAGGAATCCTAGCTTTCCAACCCCTGAAGCTGCAAAAGAAGCATTGGATGCGGAATTGTGTATTAGAAATCACAAGCAAAGGAATATTCATGTTCCCCATGTAAATCTACAGAATATTGCTGAAATGCCAGTGGATCTTGGTATACCAAAAGGTGAAGAAGGTATGATATACCACACAGAAATTGTGCGTAATGAAAGATATGACGGTTCAGATACTAGTTCATTTTCTGAGGAGTCAAGTTCTGATGACGATTATGAGGCTGTACGCAATCCCGAAGATGCTATATCGTTGGACAGTTCTGGAGCGGACGAAACAAACATTGACTCAGATGATGCAATATCGTTGGATAAATATCAATATGAATCGGATGAGCATGAACATGCTAACGAACAAAACGATTGTTATGAACAGAGTAAATGCTTACATAAAGGTGAAATAAAAATCACTTTCCAGAAGGAAGAACTCTGGGTAAAGAATGGCCTGCAGTTAAAACACGATTTCGTTCACCATTTTAAACCAAAGAAACATTTCGATGATGTTTACGGGGATTGTGAAAGTGAAACAGAATTACTAGAAAAGCTTAATGCAAATCCTGCAAAGTATATAAGGTGTATAATTCATCATGATGGATGCCACGATGCAACATGCATCCCTGTTGACAAACTGAGTGATGTTCCAGCCATACACATATCAGGACGATCAAAGATTGGGAGAACATTTAACGAAGATGAGGTCCTCGTCGAGGTGTTAAGCCGAAACAAAAATTCAAAGGAAGTGAATGGGCAAGTTTTAGGTGTTTTTAGGCGCAATAGATACCAAGGTATTAAACATCCTGTATTTATATGTACTGTTGATGAAAATGGAAGCCATTTGCTACGACCCATGTGTAAAACGGTTCCAAAAATTAAAATAAAAACATCTAATTTGCGATCGGATGACAACATGCCGATATTTACTGTGTATGATTATGACGAAAGTGTTGAAGTTTTAAAAAAATCTACTGATGTCAAGGTATCCTCAAAAGAACATCTTTGTGTGTTTCTGGTAGTATTTATTACGTGGAATTCAACGTTTACATATCCACTCGGAAGGATTGTTAAAATCTTACCATGGGGCAATACTGTTGCCAGGGGATTAACAATTTTGAATATGCAACATGGAGTACATTCAATATATAGTAAAGAAACAATAGATCAAGTGAATGATTTGCAAATATCTGAAGGACTTGACGAACCAAGCACTGAAAGGCAACAGAACAGAATGGACTGTACAATGCTGGACGCATTCACAATTGACCCACCAGACGCACAAGATCTTGACGATGCCCTGAGTTTAGAATGTAGGCAGGACGAATTACATGTTGGTGTACACATATCTGATGTTACTGAGTATGTAATGAAAGACGATGCATACGACAACGATGCCAAACAAAGATTGTTGACTTTCTTTTCAGACATTGACACACCAAGGCACATGCTGCCTGAACCAATCAGTACTAGAAAATGTAGTCTGTTGGAAGGAAAACGAAGGCTTGCATTATCAGTATTTTATTGTTTTGATAAAGATGGAAAAAGAAAAGAAATCACATCTCAAGATATTGTTAGACCAACAGTTATTAAATCTAAGAAACAATTTTCATATTCACAAGCTCAATTGATAATCAAGAAAAAAGAGGCTGAAAATGAAATAACTAAAATCGAAAAAGATTTGAAGATTATGTTTAAAATTGCGTGTGCACTTCGTAAACAGCGATTGGGAAATGCGATGCATGCATCACAGACTGTATTTAATGACAGAGGCGCCGAAGATAATGAACACGAAGCCCATTTTCTGGTTGAAGAATTCATGATTCTCACCAACATTACGGTCGGAAAAATGTTGTATAAACAATTTCCAGAGTGTATTCCTGTAAGATACCAACCACCGCCGTCCGATGAAAATATGCGCGAATTTCTGCGGAAAAAACGGCGTATTTATTGATGTAGTGGTAAACTTGCAAGATAGATGCCTAGGAGGCGACATTCGGGGTTTACACACACTCACACTTCTTGCTATGGATGACCAGGCGATAAAGGGAAAAAATGTGACAGTTCAAAAAAAAATATGGCAAGCTATAAAAGATCACAGAATACCGAAGCAAATGCTGATGTGCGACTACATGCTCCCCATTCAGCATGTTACACTCCAAGATTGGTATTTTATTCAAGAAAGGGCCGGATATATCTGCTGTAACGGACACAAGTCCGATGCTGACGAGTGCAAGCATTACCAACTTGATGTTTTTCCATATATTCATTTCACTTCGCCCATACGACGGTATATAGATATTGTTATACACCGGCTTGTACACGCGTTTCTCAACGATGAACCATGTCCATATACATCAACAGAAATCAAATCAATTTGCAATCAGTTGTGTTCAAAGGAGAAACAAGCCAAAGAATACAGAAAAAATTGTCAACTTTTAAAGAGAGCTTTGGAACTGCAAACACAACCACAGATGTTACCGTGTTATGTTGAGGATGTTTCGACAAGTGGCATAAGTTTTTGCACACGTTGAAAAATGTTACAAAAACAGATAGAACATTGACATTTAATCGTTTAGAGATGGGTTATAAACCCGAGTTAATTCAAGCTGAAACAGGAACATATGTCAGGGCAACGTGGAAGAAAAGGTTGTACGATTGCAAAGGAACAGCTTTTAAATATCCAGAAAATGCTCCCAAAATGGCATGTTTACCATTGAATGCTAACAAACACGTGATCTTAATACCACTCGGAACATGGGCTCACTTGATGAAATCCGCAATAAACGGTCACAATGCTGATTTCGAAAAAAAACTACAATTAGCAGCAGCGCAGCATTCATCAGGTTTTGATGATGTCAGTACCGAAAGCGTCGAATTGAAAGATCTGAAACCATGTACGAAATTTTCATTTAATTTCAAGAGAGGTCAAGTGATAAATATCCAAATGTTAGCCGGACCATTACGTGGCATTATGGTTCCGAAACCTATGTGCTTAAAATTGACGGATACTATTTGCTTCTGTTTGTTGCATACAGAAGATCCCGTGTTACACCTTTCTAACTACTCCAATGTGGCAGTATCAAAATCCTTTCGTAATGTGACTCAATATGTACAGGAATGGTTGCCACTCATTCTGATGGAGTCTGCTTCCAACACAGTTGGTTGCACGAATGATAATTTCTGCATAAATAACGTTAGTATTAACTTTACATCAGGGGCTATAGGCAAGTTCACGCTTTCAATCAAGCTCTGTGATGAAAGAAATATAGAACTATCCGGTATACAAAAGGAAAAAGTCGATCAATGATAATGAAGCGTCATATACACGTGATACTGATGACTTTATAAAATATTACGACTGGATTTGCATTAAAGCTCCTTTGCGTCAGATTCAAGTACATCCACGACGCTAACTACTGGATAGCTCATGGGACCATCACAGGTTGTCCAAGAAGAAAAGTCTTGAAGTGATAAATTATAGTGTCCTTTAAATTGAACTCCAAGATCGGGCACTGTTCCTGGTGAGAATATCGTCTGGGAATTCGAAATACAGCATTGAAGTCTTAAAGAAAGGCAATGTCGACGGGTAGGCACTTAATTGCTCTCTACTATCCATCTGTATTGTATAATTGTTTGTATATTCTGTTCGTATGTGTTGTCTTGTATACACATAAATGTTAATAATATTAATAAATAAATATGCTCTGGATTAGAAACTTATTAAATTTAGTTTAAAAAAATAACAAGACCGAAGAAAAAAATGAAATTTCGAAGAATTCGGATTATATTTGTTTTCAAATTATTTCGATTAAATTACGTAAATAATGTTATTAATTTAAAATACAATGTATGTAAATGGTAACATATATAGGATCTGGCACGAGTTGTCATATCATATCATATTTTATTAAACGAGTTCAGGAATTTTGTTACTACACGAATTTCCTGGACGAATTAATAAAATATGGTTATGAAATGACAACGAGTGTAAAGATCGTTTTTTATCACATGCTTTTAAATGAGTCAAAGTAAATAAATATTACGCAAACATAATGATAAATCCCGAAGGTTGTTTACATTTCGTGACGTCATTTGACGTTGCAACGTCATTTCATCAAAATAACAAACTGCGAATGGTCAATTAAACGAATATAAGCCAATGGAAACGCTTAAAAAGTATATAACACATGTGTAAGATAAAAATATTCGCAATGGTTATTTACATGGGAAACATGGTATGGCATGTGATAAATAAAAGTATGCAACAGTTAATGGTTTTCATTAAACACTTGCTGTAAGTAACCTTTCTCTTAATAAAGAAAATGCTCCAAATTTAATTGACGTTTTTCCAGCTGCATAAATAATTAAAAGATACGTGTATCTAGAAGTCAAAAGGGATGTAAGCTTTCGTAAATGTTGCATAAA
>NC_068369.1:2751090-2818590 GCF_020536995.1 Dreissena polymorpha
AAACCGGTTTTGACAGCTGTGCAGACAACCATTTTGGGCTCAAATAGTAGACCTATTTCGAAAGCCGGGAACCATCTCAACACAAAAGTAGAGCACAAAAATGGCTTATTTTCTTATTGCTTACAAATATACCTTCAAGTGTACCAAAACCAACCATTTGCAATGTATTTTACAAATCCTAGGCAGCATGCACTCAACAAGTGTGTAAGTATCAAACTGACTGCATGTAACCCTAAAAACAGGAGTTCGGTTGGGGTTATGTGACCCTTAAGAGAACCCAACCCCTTCAATTTAAATTAAAGGCACTTTTCCCAACAGGTATATCTGTTTTGAGAAAGATCACAAAGTTCCGGTACAATGACACACAATTAATTCCTAAAGTTGCCGTTGAAAGCGCCATGCGTAACAGCGTTTCGCGTCAAGAATTAAGGTAGAAAAGCCAAACTCGGTTACATCATACATGCAGCACTTAGACTCCATACAAGGCATGTCTTTCGATTCTAATAGGCAAGCTTATCTTACATATGGCTTAATAAGTGAAAAAATCATCAATGGCAATATTTGTGCATCAAAGCAGGTTTTGAACTGGATTCGAACAAACTTTTATATTTTTTTTGCACATTTTAGGTAAAATCCATGTAGAAGCAGCAATGCTGATGTCATTTGACCCAACAAAAGGGCTCGCTTGCATGGAAAAACAACACACTTGGCTTCCTGACTAAAAAAAGTCATCGTCAGACATGAGCTTAAGTCTTTTGTCACACCTGGACCTATGATTCCTCGGCTCGAGTTCCGTCTAGGGCAGGCTCCGGAAAGTGTCAGTCTGGCCCGGGTGCTCAATTCCGTGTAATCTGAGAAAACAAAAAAGGTTTTTTGTGCGCATTTGCCCATTACGGTGCCAACTAATGTAAGTTAGATACAATTAGAGTAAGCTTTCAATAGTCTTTCTCGCTTTATTTGCTGCAAATGGTTATTCACCACGCCGGCATCACATTGTCGGGCACACCGGCAAAGTTATCGCCACAAAGTTTGGTTTCAGAGCTGCAGTCAATGTAAAACACACAAATTTCCTAATTTTGGTGACAAAAGTGTGCCAGGATATCAAAGAAATCATTTTACAATAGATTTAATTGACAATAACGGCGTACTAACCTGCAAAGACACCGATCCTCTCGACACGACTGGGCGAGTGTTGAGGGCCGTCTCCGAATCAGTCACACTGTACAGTTTTTGATGGCCTGTCACTTCAGCCGGACTTGTAAACCAATTGGACGACAGTTCAGGCAGAGCTATAGACCCATTTCGACACCGCCTACAAATGCACACTTAGGTTTACGCATAATATTAAGGTCACTTAAATACAGATTCCCTGGTGTTTTTCATGCAGGGTCTATCGCAACAACATTCTTCCAGGAAAGAAAAGCATAATATTATTATCATTTTTGTGTTTTCAGCTGAATACTTGATTTTACTTGAACTCAGCGAGATATCCAAACAGGTAAAATAAGGCAAAGTAGTGTTATTCTGAGTAGATCTGCCTGAATGGGTTGAAGGCGAAGGCGGATAGAAGTGTAGGTCCAAAATTGGCGGGCATTTTTAAACAGAAAAAGGCTCAAAAAGTAAACAATAATAATAAATACAGATGAAATAAAGACATGCATTAGGTTCATTATTGAGATTGATGCAAATTAATGTCAAAATGGCACTGAAAAAACAATACCGGGTGTTTAAGTAGTCTTAGAATATGTCTCCGGAACAGGTTTCGGTGTGATTTTCCAGCATTTACCCCCCTTATGACCCCAAGTGCAACAGCCCAATTGCAAACAGCCCTTATTTGGGTCAAAATGACATCTGGCAGTTATGTTTTGCAATACAGAGAGTTTTGATGGTCAAATGTCAAAATTCTGGCAGACGACTAACTTGGTCGGATGTGCTTAAAGGTTACGCATGCGCAATTAATTTCCTTCTATATTACATATAAAATAGTTGAAGTTCGATATCAATTTTTACCATGATCAAGCGCATACCCACTATATCATCATACATCATTGGAAAGATTAATGCATAATCTTTTGAAAAAATGCATGTCATTAAATTCTATACGCGCAAACTCAAAATATTTACCTTAGAATAGGCAAACCGGTTTTGACAGCTGTGCAGACAACCATTTTGGGCTCAAATAGTATGACCTACTTTCGAAGCCGGGAACCATCAACACAAAAAGTAGAGCACAAAAATGGCTTATTTTCTTATTGCTTACAAATATACCTTCAAGTTGATACCAAAACCAACCATTTGCAATGTATTTTACAAATCCTAGGCAGCATGCACTCAACAATGTGTGCTAAGTATCAAACTGACTGCATGTAACCCTAAAAACAGGAGTTCCGGTTTGGGGTTATGTGACCTTTAAGAGAACCCAACCCCTTCAAATTTAAATTAAAGGCACTTTTCCCACAGGTATAATCTGTTTTGAGAAAGATCACAAAGTTCCGGTACAATGACACACAGATTAATTCATAAAAGTTGCCGTTGAAAGCGCCATGCGTAACAGCGTTTCGCGTCAAGAATTAAGGTAGAAAAGCCAAACTCGGTTACATCATACATGCAGCACTTAGACTCCATACAAGGCATGTCTTTCGATTCTAATAGGCAAAGCTTATCTTACATATGGCTTAATAAGTGAAAAAATCATCAATGGCAATATTTGTGCATCAAAGCAGGTTTTGAACTGGATTCGAACAAACTTTTTATATTTTTTTTGCACATTTTAGGTAAAATCCATGTAGAAGCAGCAATGCTGATGTCATTTGACCCAACAAAAGGGCTCGCTTGCATGGAAAAACAACACACTTGGCTTCCTGACTAAAAAAAGTCATCGTCAGACATGAGCTTTAAGTCTTTTGTCACACCTGGACCTATGATTCCTCGGCTCGAGTTCCGTCTAGGGCAGGCTCCGGAAAGTGTCAGTCTGGCCCGGGTGCTCAATTCCGTGTAATCTGAGAAAACAAAAAAGGTTTTTTTGTGCGCATTTGCCCATTACGGTGCCAACTAATGTAAGTTAGATACAATTAGAGTAAGCTTTCAATAGTCTTTCTCGCTTTATTTGCTGCAAATGGTTAATTCACCACGCCGGCATCACATTGTCGGGCACACCGGCAAAGTTATCGCCACAAAGTTTGGTTTCAGAGCTGCAGTCAATGTAAAACACACAAATTTCCTAATTTTGGTGACAAAAGTGTGCCAGGATATCAAAGAAATCATTTTACAATAGATTTAATTGAAAATAACGGCGTACTAACCTGCAAAGACACCGATCCTCTCGACACGACTGGGCGAGTGTTGAGGGCCGTCTCCGAATCAGTCACACTGTACAGTTTTTGATGGCCTGTCACTTCAGCCGGACTTGTAAACCAATTGGACGACAGTTCAGGCAGAGCTATAGACCCATTTCGACACCGCCTACAAATGCACACTTAGGTTTACGCATAATATTAAGGTCACTTAAATACAGATTCCCTGGTGTTTTTCATGCAGGGTCTATCGCAACAACATTCTTCCAGGAAAGAAAGCATAATATTATTATCATTTTTGTGTTTTCAGCTGAATACTTGATTTTACTTGAACTCAGCGAGATATCCAAACAGGTAAAATAAGGCAAAGTAGTGTTATTCTGAGTAGATCTGCCTGAATGGGTTGAAGGCGAAGGCGGATAGAAGTGTAGGTCCAAAATTGGCGGGCATTTTTAACAGAAAAAGGCTCAAAAAGTAAACAATAATAATAAATACAGATGAAATAAAGACATGCATTAGGTTCATTATTGAGATTGATGCAAATTAATGTCAAAATGGCACTGAAAAACAATACCGGGTGTTTAAGTAGTCTTAGAATATGTCTCCGGAACAGGTTTCGGTGTGATTTTCCAGCATTTACCCCCCTTATGACCCCAAGTGCAACAGCCCAATTGCAAACAGCCCTTATTTGGGTCAAAATGACATCTGGCAGTTATGTTTTGCAATACAGAGAGTTTTTGATGGTCAAATGTCAAAATTCTGGCAGACGACTAACTTGGTCGGATGTGCTTAAAGGTTACGCATGCGCAATTAATTTCCTTCTATATTACATATAAAATAGTTGAAGTTCGATATCAATTTTTACCATGATCAAGCGCATACCCACTATATCATCATACATCATTGGAAAGATTAATGCATAATCTTTTGAAAAAAATGCATGTCATTAAATTCTATACGCGCAAACTCAAAATATTTACCTTAGAATAGGCAAACCGGTTTTGACAGCTGTGCAGACAACCATTTTGGGCTCAAATAGTATGACCTACTTTCGAAGCCGGGAACCATCAACACAAAAAGTAGAGCACAAAAATGGCTTATTTTCTTATTGCTTACAAATATACCTTCAAGTTGATACCAAAACCAACCATTTGCAATGTATTTTACAAATCCTAGGCAGCATGCACTCAACAATGTGTGCTAAGTATCAAACTGACTGCATGTAACCCTAAAAACAGGAGTTCCGGTTTGGGGTTATGTGACCTTTAAGAGAACCCAACCCCTTCAAATTTAAATTAAAGGCACTTTTCCCACAGGTATAATCTGTTTTGAGAAAGATCACAAAGTTCCGGTACAATGACACACAGATTAATTCATAAAAGTTGCCGTTGAAAGCGCCATGCGTAACAGCGTTTCGCGTCAAGAATTAAGGTAGAAAAGCCAAACTCGGTTACATCATACATGCAGCACTTAGACTCCATACAAGGCATGTCTTTCGATTCTAATAGGCAAAGCTTATCTTACATATGGCTTAATAAGTGAAAAAAATCATCAATGGCAATATTTGTGCATCAAAGCAGGTTTTGAACTGGATTCGAACAAACTTTTTATATTTTTTTTGCACATTTTAGGTAAAATCCATGTAGAAGCAGCAATGCTGATGTCATTTGACCCAACAAAAGGGCTCGCTTGCATGGAAAAAACAACACACTTGGCTTCCTGACTAAAAAAAGTCATCGTCAGACATGAGCTTTAAGTCTTTTGTCACACCTGGACCTATGATTCCTCGGCTCGAGTTCCGTCTAGGGCAGGCTCCGGAAAGTGTCAGTCTGGCCCGGGTGCTCAATTCCGTGTAATCTGAGAAAACAAAAAAGGTTTTTTGTGCGCATTTGCCCATTACGGTGCCAACTAATGTAAGTTAGATACAATTAGAGTAAGCTTTCAATAGTCTTTCTCGCTTTATTTGCTGCAAATGGTTAATTCACCACGCCGGCATCACATTGTCGGGCACACCGGCAAAGTTATCGCCACAAAGTTTGGTTTCAGAGCTGCAGTCAATGTAAAACACACAAATTTCCTAATTTTGGTGACAAAAGTGTGCCAGGATATCAAAGAAATCATTTTACAATAGATTTAATTGAAAATAACGGCGTACTAACCTGCAAAGACACCGATCCTCTCGACACGACTGGGCGAGTGTTGAGGGCCGTCTCCGAATCAGTCACACTGTACAGTTTTTGATGGCCTGTCACTTCAGCCGGACTTGTAAACCAATTGGACGACAGTTCAGGCAGAGCTATAGACCCATTTCGACACCGCCTACAAATGCACACTTAGGTTTACGCATAATATTAAGGTCACTTAAATACAGATTCCCTGGTGTTTTTCATGCAGGGTCTATCGCAACAACATTCTTCCAGGAAAGAAAGCATAATATTATTATCATTTTTGTGTTTTCAGCTGAATACTTGATTTTACTTGAACTCAGCGAGATATCCAAACAGGTAAAATAAGGCAAAGTAGTGTTATTCTGAGTAGATCTGCCTGAATGGGTTGAAGGCGAAGGCGGATAGAAGTGTAGGTCCAAAATTGGCGGGCATTTTTAACAGAAAAAGGCTCAAAAAGTAAACAATAATAATAAATACAGATGAAATAAAGACATGCATTAGGTTCATTATTGAGATTGATGCAAATTAATGTCAAAATGGCACTGAAAAACAATACCGGGTGTTTAAGTAGTCTTAGAATATGTCTCCGGAACAGGTTTCGGTGTGATTTTCCAGCATTTACCCCCCTTATGACCCCAAGTGCAACAGCCCAATTGCAAACAGCCCTTATTTGGGTCAAAATGACATCTGGCAGTTATGTTTTGCAATACAGAGAGTTTTTGATGGTCAAATGTCAAAATTCTGGCAGACGACTAACTTGGTCGGATGTGCTTAAAGGTTACGCATGCGCAATTAATTTCCTTCTATATTACATATAAAATAGTTGAAGTTCGATATCAATTTTTACCATGATCAAGCGCATACCCACTATATCATCATACATCATTGGAAAGATTAATGCATAATCTTTTGAAAAAAATGCATGTCATTAAATTCTATACGCGCAAACTCAAAATATTTACCTTAGAATAGGCAAACCGGTTTTGACAGCTGTGCAGACAACCATTTTGGGCTCAAATAGTATGACCTACTTTCGAAGCCGGGAACCATCAACACAAAAAGTAGAGCACAAAAATGGCTTATTTTCTTATTGCTTACAAATATACCTTCAAGTTGATACCAAAACCAACCATTTGCAATGTATTTTACAAATCCTAGGCAGCATGCACTCAACAATGTGTGCTAAGTATCAAACTGACTGCATGTAACCCTAAAAACAGGAGTTCCGGTTTGGGGTTATGTGACCTTTAAGAGAACCCAACCCCTTCAAATTTAAATTAAAGGCACTTTTCCCACAGGTATAATCTGTTTTGAGAAAGATCACAAAGTTCCGGTACAATGACACACAGATTAATTCATAAAAGTTGCCGTTGAAAGCGCCATGCGTAACAGCGTTTCGCGTCAAGAATTAAGGTAGAAAAGCCAAACTCGGTTACATCATACATGCAGCACTTAGACTCCATACAAGGCATGTCTTTCGATTCTAATAGGCAAAGCTTATCTTACATATGGCTTAATAAGTGAAAAAAATCATCAATGGCAATATTTGTGCATCAAAGCAGGTTTTGAACTGGATTCGAACAAACTTTTTATATTTTTTTTGCACATTTTAGGTAAAATCCATGTAGAAGCAGCAATGCTGATGTCATTTGACCCAACAAAAGGGCTCGCTTGCATGGAAAAACAACACACTTGGCTTCCTGACTAAAAAAAGTCATCGTCAGACATGAGCTTTAAGTCTTTTGTCACACCTGGACCTATGATTCCTCGGCTCGAGTTCCGTCTAGGGCAGGCTCCGGAAAGTGTCAGTCTGGCCCGGGTGCTCAATTCCGTGTAATCTGAGAAAACAAAAAAGGTTTTTTGTGCGCATTTGCCCATTACGGTGCCAACTAATGTAAGTTAGATACAATTAGAGTAAGCTTTCAATAGTCTTTCTCGCTTTATTTGCTGCAAATGGTTAATTCACCACGCCGGCATCACATTGTCGGGCACACCGGCAAAGTTATCGCCACAAAGTTTGGTTTCAGAGCTGCAGTCAATGTAAAACACACAAATTTCCTAATTTTGGTGACAAAAGTGTGCCAGGATATCAAAGAAATCATTTTACAATAGATTTAATTGAAAATAACGGCGTACTAACCTGCAAAGACACCGATCCTCTCGACACGACTGGGCGAGTGTTGAGGGCCGTCTCCGAATCAGTCACACTGTACAGTTTTTGATGGCCTGTCACTTCAGCCGGACTTGTAAACCAATTGGACGACAGTTCAGGCAGAGCTATAGACCCATTTCGACACCGCCTACAAATGCACACTTAGGTTTACGCATAATATTAAGGTCACTTAAATACAGATTCCCTGGTGTTTTTCATGCAGGGTCTATCGCAACAACATTCTTCCAGGAAAGAA
Source organism: Dreissena polymorpha (assembly GCF_020536995.1). NCBI lineage: Eukaryota > Metazoa > Mollusca > Bivalvia > Myida > Dreissenidae > Dreissena > Dreissena polymorpha. Next base: position 2,758,960 of record NC_068369.1, read on the forward strand.
AGCATAATATTATTATCATTTTTGTGTTTTCAGCTGAATACTTGATTTTACTTGAACTCAGCGAGATATCCAAACAGGTAAAATAAGGCAAAGTAGTGTTATTCTGAGTAGATCTGCCTGAATGGGTTGAAGGCGAAGGCGGATAGAAGTGTAGGTCCAAAATTGGCGGGCATTTTTAACAGAAAAAGGCTCAAAAAGTAAACAATAATAATAAATACAGATGAAATAAAGACATGCATTAGGTTCATTATTGAGATTGATGCAAATTAATGTCAAAATGGCACTGAAAAACAATACCGGGTGTTTAAGTAGTCTTAGAATATGTCTCCGGAACAGGTTTCGGTGTGATTTTCCAGCATTTACCCCCCTTATGACCCCAAGTGCAACAGCCCAATTGCAAACAGCCCTTATTTGGGTCAAAATGACATCTGGCAGTTATGTTTTGCAATACAGAGAGTTTTTGATGGTCAAATGTCAAAATTCTGGCAGACGACTAACTTGGTCGGATGTGCTTAAAGGTTACGCATGCGCAATTAATTTCCTTCTATATTACATATAAAATAGTTGAAGTTCGATATCAATTTTTACCATGATCAAGCGCATACCCACTATATCATCATACATCATTGGAAAGATTAATGCATAATCTTTTGAAAAAAATGCATGTCATTAAATTCTATACGCGCAAACTCAAAATATTTACCTTAGAATAGGCAAACCGGTTTTGACAGCTGTGCAGACAACCATTTTGGGCTCAAATAGTATGACCTACTTTCGAAGCCGGGAACCATCAACACAAAAAGTAGAGCACAAAAATGGCTTATTTTCTTATTGCTTACAAATATACCTTCAAGTTGATACCAAAACCAACCATTTGCAATGTATTTTACAAATCCTAGGCAGCATGCACTCAACAATGTGTGCTAAGTATCAAACTGACTGCATGTAACCCTAAAAACAGGAGTTCCGGTTTGGGGTTATGTGACCTTTAAGAGAACCCAACCCCTTCAAATTTAAATTAAAGGCACTTTTCCCACAGGTATAATCTGTTTTGAGAAAGATCACAAAGTTCCGGTACAATGACACACAGATTAATTCATAAAAGTTGCCGTTGAAAGCGCCATGCGTAACAGCGTTTCGCGTCAAGAATTAAGGTAGAAAAGCCAAACTCGGTTACATCATACATGCAGCACTTAGACTCCATACAAGGCATGTCTTTCGATTCTAATAGGCAAAGCTTATCTTACATATGGCTTAATAAGTGAAAAAAATCATCAATGGCAATATTTGTGCATCAAAGCAGGTTTTGAACTGGATTCGAACAAACTTTTTATATTTTTTTTGCACATTTTAGGTAAAATCCATGTAGAAGCAGCAATGCTGATGTCATTTGACCCAACAAAAGGGCTCGCTTGCATGGAAAAACAACACACTTGGCTTCCTGACTAAAAAAAGTCATCGTCAGACATGAGCTTTAAGTCTTTTGTCACACCTGGACCTATGATTCCTCGGCTCGAGTTCCGTCTAGGGCAGGCTCCGGAAAGTGTCAGTCTGGCCCGGGTGCTCAATTCCGTGTAATCTGAGAAAACAAAAAAGGTTTTTTGTGCGCATTTGCCCATTACGGTGCCAACTAATGTAAGTTAGATACAATTAGAGTAAGCTTTCAATAGTCTTTCTCGCTTTATTTGCTGCAAATGGTTAATTCACCACGCCGGCATCACATTGTCGGGCACACCGGCAAAGTTATCGCCACAAAGTTTGGTTTCAGAGCTGCAGTCAATGTAAAACACACAAATTTCCTAATTTTGGTGACAAAAGTGTGCCAGGATATCAAAGAAATCATTTTACAATAGATTTAATTGAAAATAACGGCGTACTAACCTGCAAAGACACCGATCCTCTCGACACGACTGGGCGAGTGTTGAGGGCCGTCTCCGAATCAGTCACACTGTACAGTTTTTGATGGCCTGTCACTTCAGCCGGACTTGTAAACCAATTGGACGACAGTTCAGGCAGAGCTATAGACCCATTTCGACACCGCCTACAAATGCACACTTAGGTTTACGCATAATATTAAGGTCACTTAAATACAGATTCCCTGGTGTTTTTCATGCAGGGTCTATCGCAACAACATTCTTCCAGGAAAGAAAGCATAATATTATTATCATTTTTGTGTTTTCAGCTGAATACTTGATTTTACTTGAACTCAGCGAGATATCCAAACAGGTAAAATAAGGCAAAGTAGTGTTATTCTGAGTAGATCTGCCTGAATGGGTTGAAGGCGAAGGCGGATAGAAGTGTAGGTCCAAAATTGGCGGGCATTTTTAACAGAAAAAGGCTCAAAAAGTAAACAATAATAATAAATACAGATGAAATAAAGACATGCATTAGGTTCATTATTGAGATTGATGCAAATTAATGTCAAAATGGCACTGAAAAACAATACCGGGTGTTTAAGTAGTCTTAGAATATGTCTCCGGAACAGGTTTCGGTGTGATTTTCCAGCATTTACCCCCCTTATGACCCCAAGTGCAACAGCCCAATTGCAAACAGCCCTTATTTGGGTCAAAATGACATCTGGCAGTTATGTTTTGCAATACAGAGAGTTTTTGATGGTCAAATGTCAAAATTCTGGCAGACGACTAACTTGGTCGGATGTGCTTAAAGGTTACGCATGCGCAATTAATTTCCTTCTATATTACATATAAAATAGTTGAAGTTCGATATCAATTTTTACCATGATCAAGCGCATACCCACTATATCATCATACATCATTGGAAAGATTAATGCATAATCTTTTGAAAAAAATGCATGTCATTAAATTCTATACGCGCAAACTCAAAATATTTACCTTAGAATAGGCAAACCGGTTTTGACAGCTGTGCAGACAACCATTTTGGGCTCAAATAGTATGACCTACTTTCGAAGCCGGGAACCATCAACACAAAAAGTAGAGCACAAAAATGGCTTATTTTCTTATTGCTTACAAATATACCTTCAAGTTGATACCAAAACCAACCATTTGCAATGTATTTTACAAATCCTAGGCAGCATGCACTCAACAATGTGTGCTAAGTATCAAACTGACTGCATGTAACCCTAAAAACAGGAGTTCCGGTTTGGGGTTATGTGACCTCTTACAAATCGTGCTATTGACCTTATCGCAACATCCGGGCACTTGCGTCAGTTAGAGTTACATGCCCCTTGACGACGGTGAAAACAAAAGCGCTGTCGCCATTTTATTTGCATTGAAATATTTAACACTGCTCGCAATTTTCTTAAGTTAAGGCACATCTTCGCGACCATTTTTTAGAATAAAAATACCCAGAAATAGAAATTCTTTCATAATAAATTTAATTTAATGAACGAACACAAATAAGGATGAAAACAAACAACCAATAAATTTTAAATATATGCAACATATAGTAGCTGATTTGAACCTCTATATTTGTTACCTTATTACTTTGTTACGTATTAAATAAATTCTCATGATAAATGTTATTGTTTTTATTTAATTCACACCAATTTCGACACTTTTTGTTTCCGCATGTTAGGTATTTGAATGCCCCTTTCTTCATCACAAACCGATTATCTCGTTATGATCGGATACTGTCCAGACAAAGAAAACACGGTTTCATAAAGCCAGCTGGGGACCTATACTTGGGGCTCTGCATAAACCACATGTGGTCATTAAACACAATTTATGATACCTCTATGTCATCTCTTGTCATACTGAGCAGTCATTTAAGCCAAAATAATTGAATATACAAACTTTGCTTTATAAAACACGTTGACACCTTAAATAAACATTTAATTAAATTAAATGCAATATTTTTCATTTGATTGTTTGCATCATTCTTAAAATCGTGTAAGCTTTTGTATTCTGGTGTTTAAATGCCCCTTTGTTTTTGCATAATCCGATTATCTCGTTTTGATCAAATATTGTCCAAACTTAACTGACAAAAGGGTGTCATAAACCACACTGGGTGGCCCAGACAGTGTCATTTAACACGATAGATGCCATCATGTCTCCTCTTTCTGGTAGTATTAAGCAGTCATTTGGATGAATAATTAACGCCGATGTACTTAACAGTTGCTTAAATTAGATATGTGACATATGGTCAAATAAAAAGTCATGTCCAATTTAGATTATCAGAAATTTACACCGTAAAGATACTAGCCCGATTAATTTATTAAAGTATTTAATAATTATAAAATTTACGTAAAAAAACAAGTAACGTATTTAGCGTGTATCAGTTAATTAAAAGACGTCATTCCGTATTAAGATTTAATGTTACGACAATAAACGATCGACATCATAAAAAAGAAATTACGTTTGACAGCAACGGGGGTAAATAATGTTTGACAAACAAATATTTATACAGATATATGTGTGTTAATTTTTATAATTGTCACTCGTACTCATTACAATGAACACAACTAAGGCTTTCAGTAAGTCATGTACCAGTTTCCCTACGTATTTTACAGCTTCACATTAGCATGATAAATTGACATAGTAGAAATATAATCATAATGTTCGAAGATGAATGAACCCTGAAAAGAACGACAATACTCATTACATCAACATCTACAAGGATACTCCCATTATTACAGAATAAACGAATTTACCCGGTGTCTCAGTGAGAAAGTTAATCATGAATGTCGTCGTACTCGATCATCGGCCACTTGGTCGGGTCATCCAGCTTGCAATTTGTACGGACATTCATTAAGTCCAATTAGTTTTATTTTCTGATCATATCGGGCTTTCGAAATGCAATCTAACCCTTCATAATAGTCAAAAGACATTTTAAACACCAATTACAGGACATTTAATTACCTATCGACTTCCCAATAGGAATGCAATTGACGAAATATCAGCAGAGGTGCTCAATCAGCGTAGTAAATCGACCGTATCTAGGGCATTGTTTTCACCGTCGCTAAGGGACTGCCCCTTTTGTGACGTCATCGCGATAAGGTCAATTAACCTTATTTGTTCGCGAGCGAACAACTAAAACGAATCAAGCTTATGGCAAAATATATTTAACACAATTTCTTTATATAAAGTTTAGACAAATAATTGTTTTATGATGATAATTTAAGATAAGCTTTTAAACACATATAACAACAATAAAACATTATATACACTATTGTTATATTTTATAGACATGTACATTATAAAACACAAACTGCCCCACATAAGGCCAATACACGAGGGCAATGAGTTCGAAGGCGCTCACCTGAGAAACAAAGGAACTAACGTGTTTTGATTTGAAATGTGACTTCCAGGTGTAAACAAGCTTTTTCTATAATTTGTTATAATTTTCATGAATATTGGACTGAAACTGACACTTCTAGAGTGTTAGCAAGGTTTTACTTAAGCCATATAAGGCGAACTACATCTCACCTGGCGGACGTGTTTCTCAGCAACAGGACCAAGCACCGATAATCTGCTGATATATAAGTAGAACACATGTTTAGACCAAGTTTCAATAAGATTGGACTATAAATGGGATTTGTATAATGTTAACTTTTTCTTTGATTTGACCGAGTTTTTTAACCTAACGTGATCCAGTTTCGAACGCGATGGAGGTATCATTGGGACAAATCTTCTGACCAAGTTACATGATGGTCGGGCAATAAATGTGGCCTCTAGAGTATCAACAAGGCAAATATTGACGACGGGCAACTCAACGAGCACGTTGTGCGCATGTGAACTAATTTAACAGTTCATTCTTTTACAAGGCGTTTTTTAACTGAAATCATGCATAGGAATTCCTCTCTGGTACATATTATTGAGGATCCGCGGTGGAAACTGTGACGCCATCTCACCCAAATCCTATGACATAATCTGTAACGCAAATTTACATACAATTTAACTATTTCATACACTAATATTTCGAATCAATCACTTACTAGAGTATTTTAAAGTTATTATCCAATCCAGGACTCCAGCTTGGATTTGAATAGGACAGGATGCTTGTTTTTCAATAGTGCACTATATTATGCCCTGTGGCATATTATCACATTTCATGTGTTGTATATGTATATAGTTCGTTTTACGTGTATTCTCATTAGAAAAACAGTTTCTATAACAAATACTAGTTTCACTGTAACAAATAAATTAATTTATTGAAACTAACCAGCCATCCCAAAGTTATGTTTCCGCGCCTTCTATTGTTTTCTAGCTAAGAAAGTAACATATGGGTTAATAATCATAATGAATTTGATGAAAAAAAGAAAACAATACGCATGTATTCCGTAATAAGTCTACGTTTTCGAACACTTAAAAATAAATATTTTTTCGTGTCTGAAAATTTAGATACGAAAACTATTTTAAAAGTACGAGTGTCCGAAAATTTAGAGACATATATGTTATGTTTGTCAATTATTATAATGAAATAAAACCAATTAAAAAATGTGCAATAATTTTATTGTGTTGAACACTCCTCTCTCTGCTTTAAATAAAATACAACTTCTCTTATTTGCAATCTCTTACCTGAAATGGTACTAGTATATAAAACGTTATTAAAACAACCATACTGCTTCCTTAATACGATATCATTTCAAATACTGTTGGGTGAAACCATTGTTTATTACCGGTATATATGGTAATCTACCCAATAATGGAATTGCAATGGTCCATTGCCCTTAGGGCATTCTATGCCAGGTTTTATGACCTTAATCCAGTTGTAAAACTCCATGATCGAAGGGTACCAGACAAGCGAAAACAGGACAGAAATCTAGTAAACAAGCGCTGTAAAATATACTGTCTGAAAAATTGAAGTCATTAATTATGGACGAAACCCGTTTTTCAGAAAATATAGTCACAAAAAATAATTATTTTGGCTAAAAAAGGGTGGTCCGAAAACTTAGTGTCCGAAAACTTGGAGTAATGACGGTAAGTGGTTGTTCGTGTATTGCTTCGTGATATTTCACTTGTTTCTATAATATATTTGTTAAATTTGTACATACCAATTTACATGTATATTCATAATGCAATATCTTAAATTGTACTTACAATATATTCAATACCATATCTACTTATAGTGTATGCATATTTACTACACAGTCTTTCAGGAATGGTGAGACCATCGCTATTTCGAACATTTCTATTTCCAACTATTTTAAAGGCGCAATATCTGCGCAATATCTGTTTTTTTTTTAATTATATTTGATTTGAATGAAACATTTATATTTTTATCCACTTTTGTGTTGCTCGTCCGTCGAATCGACGTTGACCACTTTAAACATCTAAAGCCTGAGTCTGGGACTGGTTTTGACTGTTCGCTAATGGATGAAGATTCTGGTACGGAAATTTCGCGAGCAAATCGGACATGGAATTAGCGGGACGTTTAAAGGTGCGTTGGTAGCGCAGGTCTTTCGTGCCTCCTATTCTCTGCGGCAGTTTTTCTGTTCGTGTCATTCGTCTTGGCGTCTTTGTAGGTGGAAGAACGCAAGGTGGTGCGATTAATTTAGGATTGTTCCCAAGTGTCTGGGTTGAATGATAACGCTTTCAGTGAGGCTTTTAGAGTGTCTTTGTAGTGTTTCTTTTGCCCACCGTGGGGCCACTGGCCTTATTTCAGCTCGCCATGCACGATTTTTTTGGATAGCCTTTCGTCAGGCATACGGGCTATGTTCCCTGCCTACCGAAGTTGAGACTGCATCAAGATGATGAAGATGCTGGGGAGACCTGCCTTAGCCAATACCTCTGTGCCTGGCGTTTTGTCTTGCCACTTTATGCCGAGTATCTTCCTTAGAATTATCATGTGAAAATGTGATTTGTTCCTGAACCTTCTCTTGCAGCTGCCTGGCAGCGAACACCATGCCAATGTTTCCTCGCTCCCTGCGGAATTTAAACTGACTTTCAGGTAGAAGTCCTTGTTCAAGGTGAGCAATCAGACGATTAAGCAAGATCCTTGCAAGGATTTTCCATGTAATGGAGATCAGAGCTAGACCTCTATGGTTGTCGCAGGCCTGTTTGTTTCCTTTTCGCTTGTGCAGATGTATGATGCAAGTGGCTTTGAATTCCTTGGGAATAGTCTCTTGCTCACATACTAGAAGAAACAACCGATACAGCCTGGCAGTACGGGCTGTCTGATGATGTACCTGATCCTAGAGACTTGAGCAGCTCTAAAAAAAATAATTTTTGACGACCTTCAGTTGGAAAAACAAAACAAATGTGAAACTTATTACATAAAAGGACGCCACAGCAATGTAGACTGTTTTTATCTTGCACAAAACTACTTTAAACATCCAAGACAAACAATACGTTACAATGCAAACTTAATTTGTTTGTTCCCAGAGGATATGAAAAATATTCACATCTACAACGATCACGTTTCAACTGATATGTCAATAGGAGAATAAATTTTTTTTTTGTAGCCTGGGACCGTCCTTATGGATTTGCTGTTATAGATCTTACTATTAAAAAAAATAATGGTAAGTATAAATCAGGATTTGACTTCTTTTACACTAATTAAAAAAATCTATATAAAAATGGAAACACACATACAAGAAAAAATGTTAGTGGAATTAAAACAAATTAGGATAAATACAGGTCCGAAAAATTATTTTCACATTATATTGCAACGTGATAGCTCGCGAATTTATACTTTTTTAGGACCACCAACTCAACTAGATGTGAGATGTAGACAAAAAATACATAATGGCCTTAGTTAATTTGGAGACTTACTATTCATTTCCAAATATAGACTCTTTAAACATAACTTTCGCCTGACAATGGAGTGACTTGGTTTGATATAAATATCCCCGAAGGTTCATACGAAACTGATTATATAAACGATTACCTAAAAAAGAGTTATGAGGGAGATGGTCATTACAACTATGTCTCGGACGAGTACGATATAAAGATAGAGACGAACGACAGCACACATAAAACAGTACTAAATATAGCGACAAATTATAAAATAGACCTGACATCTGCAAAATCTATCAGAACGGTATTGGAGTTTAATGCAGAAGTAAACGCATCAGGATATAACGAGTCAGAAAATATTTGTAAATATATTAAATATTAGTAGCTTGAGAGTAACTAGTGCTATAATTTACTCATCATATGTTAACAATTCGACTGAAAACTTTATATAAAGTTGTTTCCCATCGGTCGGACCCGGGTATAAAATTATGGAAAAACCAGTTAATTTGGTTTATTTACCTGTCATTTTGTCAACAATTTCGTCATTTGAGACAAAACTCACTGAACAAAATGAGAAATTTATAAATTTGTGTGGCGAAGATCTTTCGATAAGATTTCATATAAGAGAAAGTAAAAATAAAATTAAATCATGTATAAAATGAGTCGTTACGTTTATGTAAAAGTAAATATAAGTGAAGGACAGAGTGAAAAAAATAAAAAAGCTATTCAAGTAGGAGAGGCAGCGTCTATCCGTTTATCACCTAAAGATTTATCTGGAGATGTGTGAGCCCTCACTCAAGCACAGATCAACAAAATAACAGAAACGTACAAAAGTGGTAAAGGAGTGACGATTAAAATGTCAAAAACACAAATAGAACACAACGCAAAAGTTGAAGGTGGGTTTATTGGAGCTATGCCGATGTTGGCAACCGCGGGTAAGTTTCTTATGTCAAGCGTTTTACCAGGACTAGCAACACGCTTGCTAACCGTTGTAGGAGCCGCAGCCGGTAGTTAAGTTGTTGACAAAATGAGTGAATCGGGTGTTATGTATTTAAAGAAAACGGAAGAGGTTGTAAAGTAACACAAGCAGGTAAAGGATTGTATTTAGCTCCGTGGAAGAAAGGTAGTTCGGTGTTGTATCTTAAATCTGGGAAAGAAATGTACATGAGAACAGGATCAGGATTTCTCTAGAACCGAATTCACCATTTACCAGTATTCAAATACTAGGGATGCTTCTATAAAATACTTGCATATATAAAAATGCAAAGATATAGTATGCCAATTCACAAGAGTATCCACAAGTATAAACGACCAACACCATCGTCAGTTAAATGGTTGCCACACGAAAATCTTGCACATCCTGCACAACCACTGTATGTTAAATGGAGTATTTCGACGCAGCAATCGCTAACTATTCAACCGAAAGCAGCCCTTACTATTTCATGAAAATTAGGTTTACGGCTATTTCAATGTGTTTTTTCGGTATCGCTCAGTCACAGTTTAAAGAAAAAGAGATGTAGATGTAGTTTACAAGATATAAGTATCGCTCAGACACAGTTTAAAGAAAAAGAGATGTAGATGTAGTTTACAAGATATAATTATTGCTGAATCTGTTGACGATATAATTGTTGCAATTCAAAACAACTCAGACGTTGCAGTAGATATTGTTGAAGGTGAATCTTTATGTTTTGTCACACATCAGTCGTTTAAAAAATATTTTTTCAAATATAAAAATGGAGTACAAAGAATCAAAATGTGAAATAAATTCATTTAATAGTATAATAGCCTGGGTGGACTCTGTCCGAACTTACAGTATATTAAGCATAAATTTCCTCTAGTTGTCCATTTCTTTGATGTGTTTTATGTTGATCCAGCTTATATTTAATGAAGTAATCCATTGTTTAATATGAGAATTTTATTGTTCCAGCATCTTAGGCTGGCGCTTAAGATTTTGAATCTGACTGCCATTTGCATTCTTTATTTTTGACGTAGGAATATATTGTTTATAATGACATTTGTATATGTCATAGCTGAAATTATGATACTTGTAATATGTGTCTCCACATAGGAATTCTTATAATAATTTAGCATAACATGTCAATTAAATCATTTTTAAGTCCGTTAAAGTCACACATATGCAGCACTATTTTACAGATTGTGTGGCGTAATGCTGGAGGGCTTTAGACACCTCAAACCTTTAAAAGTCTCTATAACTGGAAAATGTTTTGTGTAGTTATTTACATGTTTTTGTTATATATGAACAATGCAGTTTTATATTGCGGCATATGTTAATTAAGGATTAAGTATTGTTTACAATATTATTGTTCTTATATTAGTTTAACCGAAGTACCGCCTCGGTACTTCCAGCATCTGATTTGCATTCTGGAATCCAGCAATGCAGCTTTCAGTTCCAGCATCTTAATGCCTATATACGGCGCTTAAACCAGTCAATCGGGGTCAGTTTGCTTGCCAGTAACAAGTGTCATTACGTGCCAAACCTCTTCGCTCTTTCAGCATGTCGCACTCAACCAGAAGTGTCAATGGTAATACATTTGTTTAATAGCAATAATATTCTTGTATGCTTATTTGAATTTCAACACGTATTTAAAGTATTGTCAACGAACGCAACTGGCCACCTTGACAACTTTGAACATCATATACGCGACTACTTAGCAACATGGATAAGTTTTACGACATTTATACATTATTAAGGAGTATTGAAATGACATGCATGCAATAAAATCAATGAAACGTTAAAGTTGTTCATGTTTAATGAGTACATCCCGACCCAATGACCCACTCGACCTAGAGACACCCTTTGGGTGCCTACAATAGTGACGCTAAACTTTATCCGTCTTTACCTGTTGTCATCCCGTCGGCTCCCGAGCTGATTAGAGTTGAATGAAGTGCTCAGTCATACAGACTTCTATAGATTAACGAAATTCAAAAAGAAATTGCCTCAGAAAGAGACAAGCGTGCCATATTGTCGAAAAAGTATCACAGAGCAGTGAGAGTTATAGTAGGAGTAGACAACGCCGTTGTTGTTTCTGCAATGGTGTTAGGTGCTACGGGGATAGCAGTATTGCGTACAATCATTGCAGCGCCAGTTGCAGTAGCAATGGAAGATGTGCCTTAGGTAAAGGACTTTTGTCTATCGTTGGACGTCAAACCAATAAAAAGCTATCAATGAAAGCTGAAAAACAAAACAAATTAAAACACTTGCAGATGCAAAGTTGAATACAATAAGTGATCTAATATCAGAGGCGTTAGCAGACGATAAAATTTCTGATGAAGAATACTCCCTGATTCTAAGTGAACTAGAAAAATTCAATCAAATGAAAGAAGAAATAAGGTCTAACATACCAGTAGGTATAGACGAGAAAACAAAACAGTATCTTATTGATAAAGGACGTGAAGATGCAATTTTAACATTTCAAAACATGTTCAGTAAATCGAGAGAAAAACAGATGAACATGATGGAAAAAAACGTAAGACATTAAAAATCACGTCTCAAATCACGTCTAAAATCACGATTTACGTCGAAAATCACGTCTCAAAAACATTATTATTTCTATTTAAAAATGAAGTTTTTTAAGATAACATATCCGGAAAAAAGGGACTCCATTGTGTATGAGTATCTTATGTTAAAAAATAAAATTCGTAAAGACTCTTAAGATGAAAAGCTAGGAGACATTAAACAACAAATCGAACTTACAAAACTTTACAAACCTTTTCACCAATTCGCAAAGAGAGTTGAAAGAAACAACGTCAAGTGCGATACAAGCACTGGCGGAAGCATTAACAGCTAGCGCTCATGCAAATGAAATTTCTCTCCCTCAATACCCAAGCATACAAGCAGAAGAGGATAAAGGAACGAAAGAATCTTTAATAGAACTGGTTTCAAAAGTTGCTTCAAAAAATGCTGCAAATGGGGCATCAAAAGTGAGTAACGAATCAAAAACAGAACTAGGTAAAACGGCTATCGAAGCCGGAAAATCGGTTGTATGTCCTGTTAAAACAAAGTTAAATAAATGTCTCTAGAAGAGGATTTTAAAACAAAGTGCATCGTGGCGAACGAGGCGGGAGAGCAGCTAATTGATAGCAAAACAAAACATGAATAGCCATATATTAAATGAGTTTCAATAGCGAAAAGCATATTAATGTTGAAGGAGTTGTATTACCAAACGAATCTCTATCCAGTTTGCAGTTGATAGATGCTGCTAAAAAGTTAAAAATTAAAAACTTTAGGGGTGTCTACGTTCGCGATGAACTTCCGAAAAGCCCTAAAAAGGTAGAATGTGGAATTCTAAATTTGTGCGACTCGCAAGGAGATGGTACACACTGAACTGCATGGATCAAAAACGGTCATGAAAAACTATGATTTGACAGTTATGGGTTATCACCGCCAGTTGAGCTCGTTTGCTATATAAGGAATCCTGTGTATTATAAAAGCGAAAGAGTACAAACGGATGGTGAGGTGTTCTGTGGACACTTGTGTCTTTATATTCTTAAACAATGTGAGAGCAAAAGCTTTCAACATGTAATAAACTCATTATATAAAAAATATATTGTGTATATAAAAATGTCTGTAGACATATTTGGTAAAACAAACGTCGGATCATCGCAAAGAGTGATTTTAGGAGGTGTCACATTATCACGAGCCATTAATACGTTCTTAAGACGAGATGGTAAAAATGCAGCAGCTGAAAATATTAATATGGATTCTCACAATCTAATCAATGTATTGGATCCTGCTTAAGCTCAAGACGCTGCAACAAAAATGTTGTTGATAATCGAGCAGTTTCAAAGTATGGAGATACTATGACTAGTGATTTAAACAAGAATGGTAGGATGGTTGAATGATTACCTGTTCATTATCCTACATTGTGCAGTGAAGCACCCAGTTGGTATCAAGTCAATAGTTTAGTAAATGAAGCAACTGCTACTAATAAACAGTATATAGATAATCAAGATGCTGTTACTAAATATTATGCTGATAATTTAACTAAAAAATGTTATTCGTGGTATGTTCCAATTTTGGAGGAGAATATTAGTAACTGGGTAGACTATAAGGGGAAGCCATAATGTGAAAGAAATTGAACCACTGTTGGCATCTATAACTTAATTGTTTGGCTCTGCTAATGCTCCTTTGTTTTTCAATATTTCAACTACTAAAGCATACCAGTATTATAGACTCAATATAACAGCAAGCGCTCGAGCCGGAAATCTTGGAGTTTATGCAGTTGTATGTTTTATCAAACTGATTTAACAGTATCGAACTCTTATATAAAACATTTGATTTTATCCGTTCTTTTCTAGAATGTAGTAAGCGCGAAACTGATGAGGAAAATAAGAGGTATTTGGAACTTCTTGGTTTTGGACAATGTGGTATGATTATTGACAATGACGATGCAACGTCTACCTTATCAAAATGTAATTAAACTTTTAAAATACCAATAACATACAGCGTCGAACTGCATTATGAACTAAATTAAATGCTCTGGATTAAAAACGATGAGTTCGAAAAGATGGAAGCAGCCATTAAAGAGTCAATGAAACAGTGGAACAACTTTAAAAAACGGGATCAACTTAGGTTTATTGACAAATACGTGTTAAAATTAGAGTGTGATATGGAAAAGAAAAAAATATCGCAAAGGTGCTATTACCACTGCTTTCATACTCGGAATGATCAAACCAAACGACATTGTTTACCAAGACTTTGAAATTAAACATATAATAGGATTTTTTTTTCAAAGGCCTTGTCAGAAACAAAATATTTGCACACATGCGTCATTAATGGGTCCTGCGGCGCTAGGTCTTCATTTAAACGTTTGCGATTATTCTGGTGATGTTAAAAAATAGAATTTTCATAAATATGGTTAAGGTATTTCGATGAATTGTTGGAGATACAATTTATCCATTACGTGGGTAAAATCAAATTCAACCATAACGTGGGTAAATCAAATTCAATCATGACGTGGTTAAGATAAAATTCAATAATAACGTGGTTAAGATAAAATTCAACCATAACGTGGGTAAAATCAAATTCAACCATAACGTGGTTAAGATAAAATTCAACCATAATGTGGTGAAGATAAAATTCATCTTTAACGTGGTTAAGATAAAATTCAACCATAATCATGATTTAAAAACGGGATGGCCTAGCCGCTCATATTCTATACTACTTTGTGGTAAAAAATATCTTCGCAAACGTCAAAGCCCAGGTGTTTTGTATGTACGCGTAACATCATTTTGAGTCCTTTATTTTTCGCTATAAGCATTCTCCAAGGGCTAATAACTTATATAATAACAATAAAATCCCTAAAAAACATCGATTCTTTTCACACTGTGAATTCAGGTTAGTGATTCGAGCCATTCTCTCATGTTTAAATTCGTGTTCTTTCTACAACTTACTGAACGTGCCATTCACAAAACAATTTAATTGAAAGATATGTGTTTTCATCTCATTAATTATTTTGTTTATTTTGTGTTATTCGAAATTCACATACTGAAATAATTTAATTGAAAGAAATGCGTTTTCATCTCATTAATTATTTTACTTTTTGTAGTGTTCTCACATGTGAATCAGATAACAATTGTATGAATTGCTATGTCAGGGCTATCGCAGCCACCACATGATGTTGTTATAGAAGAAATTGATCACCATTCAGCTGTTATGTCCTGATAACAAGGCTTTCATGGTGGTTTTCCACAGACTTTTGTTCTACAAACCAGCTTTGATGGAAACTCTTGGAAGAATGTAACCACTGTTGAAGGAGAAATGCTTATGAATGTGCCTCGTTTTAACGCAACGCTCCCTGGTCTTGAGTCATCAACTCAGTACTTTGTTAGAATGTTCTCATTCAACTCAAAAGGAGCAAGTACACTTTCGGAGAACAAAAACTTCACAACATTCAAAGCACTGGGTAAATTTTGTCGGCAACTTTGTCGGTAGCTATGTAACTAGTTGAAATCAGTGAATTTTTATCATCATTTGGCAGTTTCATGTTACAAACAATTCATTTTTCACCTTTCAGTTATAAAATGACAACAAATAATTTGTCACACAATATTACATTTAAGACGCCTCTCACTAGAGAAAAGGTCAAGGACAAACTTAAATTTCACATGACAGAGTAGCGCATATTACTGCTCGTCTGAACTGTAAGCAATCATCATGAAATGTTAAAATAACCATACATTTAAAATGGTCTTCAATTACAAGGCATATGTTTGTAAGTCAAAGGTCGTGATCATTTAAAAAGGTCGATGCTCATTTTTGGCATGATTCAGCTTTTGAAGATTCTAATTTCATCCACAAGGCAATTTTAAAATATGTGGGTAACATGAAGCCTTTAATGTGTATGTCTGGAGCTCAAATGTGAAGGTCAAACTCAACATGAAACTGTTAATAAACGCAAAACATAAAAACAGAAGTTGTATGATTGGAGACCATCCTGATTAATCATAAATTCAATTGTTTCTGTTTTCATTGAATTTCTACGTAAGATACATACCCCGGTACAAAAACTGTCATTATATGTAGACCTGATATTATCATTGTTCTTACTATATTAAGTCATAACATCATATTCACAATATTTTATGGCACGGCATGCTTCATGTTTTGTTTAAACTTGTAGAAGAGCCCACAACCAAACCCAATGCCGCTCTGATTGGAGGTGCAGTAGGTGGAGTAACTGCCGAAATTATTATTGTGGTTATTGGCATAGTAGTGGTGATTAGACAACGACAAGGTATGATATCCACTAATTTTGTGAGTTTAATTCATCAGCCTCAAATTCATGTAAAACTTAAAATGGTGTGTTTTTATCTCAAGCTGACATCTAAGTAATAAGTTGTAATTGCTAAGTATAACTTGACTTACATGCGTTCCCTTAAACCTCATTCTGTTTTCATATTGGCAGAAAAAATTATAAACCTGTACACAAAGTTTGTCAGGAGCTATATTGAAGCCTCGCAGTCGGTCAATCCGTTGAATGGTTAGTCGGGCAGTCCGAATAAAGCGTTATACGTTTATGGATCAAACTTCTACATGTTTCAAACTATTAGATTTAAATGTTTACTATGTCATCTCCATGAAGTTTATATGTGATCGGCACCATTGCTATGCCCTGTGATCCACACATTCCTTAGCTTTGTACCCTTTAACATAGTCATAATTATGGAAAAGTTAAAATGTCTTTAATAATAAAGGAGCTTGTAGTTTATGCAAGTATTATCTCATATGGACGGAGTATAACTTTGAATGTATTTGTTGACAAGACGCTTTTACTAGTGAAGTTAAATAAGTAAAAACATCCACGTTAACATAAAACCATTGTATTAATAGATATATCCTCGAACTAACATATATATTTTTAGATAACATTTAAACACAAAATATTATTTAAAGCCGCACAACAAAAATAACACATATCGCTTAATTTATAATCATACAATTTAACAACTTGCTTTAGTTTTCAGTGTCAGTCAACTCTGATGTAAATGAAACAACGCAAACAAATAGCGGTAAGTACCTCTTTATTAAATATTGAAATGGAAGGTAGATATAGAACAAAACAAATTGTATATTTTTTTCTATCGATATTTTTTATCATTCTTGACATTCTGTATAATTATTTTTTAATATATTTTGTAAAACCTTTGATATAATCACTGAATTAACTCATGATTAAACCAATATAAGAAAACCTACATGTTCGTTGAAGTATGTCCAATTCCATGTTTAATTCACCATGTAAGTGTACTTTTGCCAGATAAAGAAAGTAAATATTGATATGCTTCATTACAATCAAACCAATAGAACTGCCTTATATGATAGTGGTGATAAGCAAACAAACTTACAACCAATAACAATGCATTTCAAGAGTACAAACACATGTCCTTAAAAAGCACGATTGGCATTGAAATAAGGACTTGTGCAATTTTAGGCCTTAATTTACAACCGCAGGTCAAAGATTGGCAACTTGTCTTCTTCTTACCCATATAATAGATTTTTATCAACAATACTTTAAAAAAAATCCAGTTGTTGGACACAATGGCCAATACTTAATATGAGATTATCTCAGTAAGTATTAAAACCTGTGCATATTCGATTATATACCGCCTCTTTTCATCGGAGAATATGACTAAAAAATTTACAACACATTTTTCATTATTATTATAAACTAATAAATTGTCAGTCAATTCAACAAATGAACATAGCCACACAAAAATGCGAGATTAAATTAAAATAGTTTATCCTACACGTGTTATAAGATCTTGTAATAAAATTATTTCTGCAGTTTTTTTAAATAATATTCAGTATGCTCAATCTGAGTTTAAGTATTGTTTTAATGTTACGTTAACTTACATCCCCACATTTTAAGAAATTTTTAGATTTAATAACATATTGATGACATATTATAGTTGTGTCGTTATATATTTGTATTAATATGTGGTATAAAACGACCACAAAATAATTATGAACAAGGCATTGCTAGCATTGTATACAATACAGGACTTCACTACAGGTGATAACACCTTTCAACTAAAGATTGTGCATTATAACCACAAAAAGCCCTTTATCCGAATATGTGTAATGTTTCAATCTTATTGCCAGTTAAGTTTTACAGAAATAAAACCATTGATTTTTAAACATTCAATATTTCGTAATATTTCAAGTAATTTAAATGTTTAGTCCGAGTAACTGAAGAAATAGTTATTGCTTATTTTTTTAATAACAGTCACAAGATATTTTGATCACTGTAGACATTAAGGGTTATTCTGCATACTTATGCCAATATTCATACACAAGTTCGTGATAAAAAAAAATGTACAAATTATGATTTTGACAACATATGAAAAGAGGGTTTTGCGAGAGACAGACAAAAAACTAACATAGATTCCATTGGATATACCAAGTGTCATGACCATATATTATGTAGTGATTGAGTAATTACAATATTAAATCATATTCTAGTTTAAGGTACAATTACCTGACCTTATTCCTCTTTTGAACAGCGATAGGTTATAGGTTACATTAAAACTATACCAAATTATCTGCAGTACCTTCTGGGCCATCAAACGATCCAGTTGTGACGTTTCAACATTTTAGTTGTTTTTAAGTTTTTTTCAAAGACGGATACACAGATGAATGGATTTGCAGTTGAAGAGATTGACTGAGGGATATATGTTAAACCTTTTCATTTATAACAATCGTACATTTCGTTCGATTTTAGTAACAGTGACATTACCTTTGAGCTCTGATAAAAAAGGCATTTTATCCTTCCATGTGCTCTTAATAAGTGAAAATTATCTTTCTTACTGCAGAAATCAATAAATCCTGTTTGCGGACCAACAGACAGACTGACTGACAGACAGAATGACGGACGTATGTTTATCCTATATTTCACCCATAAAACCTGGACTATACAGTTGAGTCATAAAAATCCTAAGTCATAATTTAATATTGTTTAAGGGTTGTTTGTTTTCTTAACACGCATTTATGTATATGTATAAAATACTCTTTTTAGAGGGAAATTTTATTTATAGAAGTTTTTATTTACAAGTGAATCGGTGTTGGAATTCAGTTACAGCATTCAATATTGTTTTCGCACTTTGGTTTTCGCAAAATAATCCCTAACAAATTTTATATTATTAGTTTAATTTTTATTTAAAAAAAACTTAATTTATATAAAGACGGGTATTAAATCGACAAATTGGTTTGCATTTTTTTATCATTAAGGGATTCTTAATTGACTGCATTTAATGAGTATCTTTCTTGAAATATCTACCAAGGTTTATTAACAATTTACATATATGTACCAGCAGCATCGTTGTGATATCTCAATAAATATTGAAAACAAGCCGTCTCTGCTAAAACAGGTATAAAGATTGTGTACAATGTTTTGATTATATTATGCCGTACTATTTTTAGGGGAATATGGCGTGCTTTCACAATCGCATGCGACTTGGTAAAACATCTGTGAACAATGTGCACGTCACATATACAACGGACGGTATTAATATCAAAACAAGTCCGTACTATGTGTTCACAAATTTATGCATTTTGTTGATTTTTGCAGAAGTTTGTGGGTTTCGATTGCCTTGTTAAATCATGTGTGTGATGTAATTGCCAGTCTAAATGAAGAAAAACATAATGCGTATTGAATATATAATGAATATTTTTTTCTGAATACCTGAAAACAATCTATAAACACATTTTGATACAGACTGAGTCTGGCAGATGCAAATACCGGTGGTTATGATACAAGCTCTTCCGCGAAGACATATGAGCTTCTAGGTAAAGAGTACTCGATTATGTTTGTTGTAGGGCTGATATAAGTATCTTCCTGTGTCAGAGTTATTATATATATGTACAAGATAATATATATATATATATATATATATATATATATATATATATATATATATATATATATATATATATATATATATATATATATATATATATAAGGAATATATTATTCCTTAGAATCCAATCATGCATTTGTATTTTTATATGGTTAGCAACAGGGCCTATAGTATAATTGACATGATATGTTTACCAATTTTTACTTGTGAATTCCGTAATGGCGTTTAAACGGCCGTAATGGTTAAATAACATGGTGACGTTGGTAAACAACTAATAAACAATTATATGTTTATTAACAATTTGCAACGTCTCCGTTTTTATATGTTATGGGCTTATATCTCTAGGATATTTATACTACATGAACTAAATTTGTATTGTGTTTACATTTTATATGCCGACCACGGGTAAATCAATTGAAAGTTTTGCTTATTCAAGTGTTTTATTATAATGTTATCTTAACAAAATAAAAATAAAAAATTGCAATTATTAATTTTTAAATTTACAGTTTAATTGCTCTTATATGCATATCTGATATTATAATAGTAATTGTATTTTTTCCAGCAAAAAGAATACATATGCATCATTAGCCGAACACCAACTACCAGATACCACACGCATGTATGAGAGAGAATACTTGCGAAGCTACAAGTACATAAATGATGATTCGTTTATTGATGTGAGTAACAATAATTTTCTTAGAGTGACAATATGTAATATCTCGGATTAGTATGCCACAGCCGTTTAGTGTGCCGTAAATTTATACACACATTACAATCATTTGATGACTTGATTAACATATTTTCTACCGTGATAAAAATGGATGCAATTAAACTTACAAGGTTAATGTTTAGTGAATTGACCCAAATTAATGTGTTTTAATAAAATAATGTTTAAAATGATAAAGTCATACATATTTCCATAAATTTCAAAACAATACTGACAAGAAAATGTTTCCATATTATTTGTCACGTTCATGCGTAAATAATATCAAGCGCCTAATTATCTAGCCATCATTGTGTATTGTGGACTTTTTGCAACTTTCTTTTTCTAGGTGTTCAAAGTGCATAGATCACCTGAGCACGAACCTCTTAAGGTTACCATTTGTGATCAGTCCGCACTCTGGCCTCCGTTGTGAGGCGGTGTGGGACTTCAACTTCATTTCTTTAGAGGTCATATTTTGCCATCAATCTTAACAAAACTCGGTTAGATTGTTTATTTCGACAATATGTAGAACAAGTCCGATTATACGTTGTTTGTGTCTGAAAAGTGGGTCACCAGTAAAAAATGTGTTACGATTCTATGAGTCTTATTTATGACTCGATCTTAATAAAGCGGTTACCAGGTAAGATCTTAGCACAACCTCTTCATCACTGAGGAAATCGCATTGATGGAGCGATCTGATGAAATTGCGTTAGGATATTCATCTTGATAATTTATATGCCATATTTAAATCTTGGTAATACGAGGTCAAATAATGGATCACCATACCAAATATTAAAATCGGTATTCTACCAATGACTGAATGTTAAGTATTTGTGACGTCAACGCCATTTGCTGAAATTATGTATGTTTTACATTGACGTCATCATCATTATTGTTGTTTACTTTTATCAGACGTTATTAAACGATCGAACCACACAGACGTGTTGTAATACATAAGCGAAGTACCACTACCACATTAACATTGGTGCCGTAACCAAACGATACAATGAATCTTCAGAAATTACATTCGATTCGAGATGAACATCGGGGAGTAATTCAGCGTCATTTGCAGAATCTTAATGATGCGAAGTCAGATTCGACGCTTATAGAGTTTTCTACCATATTCGAAGCATTGGAGACGAACATGAAGATTTTAGAATCAATCAATGAGAAGATCCTCTCTCAAACAGAAGTCGACGGTATTCAAGAAGAGATGCTTACGACGGAACAATGCACGATTGCCAAGGAGATCAAATTTCTGAAATTAAAAGCCTTCCTGGAACAACAGATTCAGCACAAAGTACAAGCACCACCGCCGTTATCGCTACGAGAAACAGCATCGATCCAAGAGAATAACCAACAAGCGGAGCAGCCTCGTCCGTGGTTCAGTCAGTCAACTTTCGCTGGGAGTCAGATCAACGCGAACGCTCCTCCGGCGACCAGCAGTATCGCAAGTAATGACTTGCATTCGCATAGACTTCCTAAATTAACATTACCTTCATTTGACGGAGACATACTTAAATGGCAGACGTTTTGGGATTGCTTTGAATCAACGATTCATTTTAACAGTAATCTTACGGGACGTTTCAAAGTTTGCCTTTCTTCAATCTCAACTTGAGGGAGCTGCTGCACGTACAATCGAAGGATTTGCGTTGACGAACGCCAACCATTCACGCGCTATAAGCCTGCTACAGGAGCGATTTGGTCGTCCGCACCGCATTGTAGACGCCACCATGCAAGCTTTGATCCAGTTAGCGGCTCCGTGCAACACGTTGAATAGCATGCGCAACTTTCATGACAAAATGGAAACTTACATACGAGGCCTCGATTCACTAGGTCAGCATCAAGCCGGAATCGGACGTCTATTGGTACCAGTCATTTTAGATAAGATGCCGTCGAAGTATTAAAGAGTCTTGCAAAAGAATATGGAGATTTAAATTGGCAATCGGGAGTTCTATTACACACATTGAATCGAGAACTCAATATCATGGAGGCCGGAAGTGCGTGATATATACCGGAAATGACGAAGTTTGTCAGCACAGCATCATTCCACGCTGGGTCAAAACCGAATGATAAATGCCAAAGACACTAAAAAGTAAGTCAAACTTCGATTTCTTAGGATGTAAAATGTGTGTTTTGCGGTGGAAATCATAAATATTAGGGCTGTGTGAGTATTCCTGACATGAAATCAAAATATAAAGATGTGAAACAGAAGCGACTTTTTTTTAAACTGTCTCGGACTACATCAAGTTTCAAAGTGCACATCTCGAAAACGTTGTAAAGTGTGTAAGAAAAAACACCACGAGTACATGCAATAACCTGAATACCCAGAAACACAGGCGAGAACCGGAAGTGTTGCCAACCAGACCCGAAACAACTGTTCTTCATTTATCATCACAGAGACATAAACAGGGTGTTTTTTTGAAGACAGCCATTAGTTGTGTGTACTCTGGTCAGAAACACACTGACGCATGCATACTGTTCGATGAAGAAGCAAAGAATTCATTCATCACTGAAGCGCTTGCGCGTGAACTTGAAGTGAAGCGAAATGGAACAGAGACCATTCTACTGGCAGCATTCGGCGACAAGAAAGATCGGATTCTGCACTTGGAGACAGCTGCCATCAATATCATCTCTGACCGGAAGGAGCGCATACCGATCAATGGTCTGATTGTTCCAACCATAGGTACCCCGATCAGCACGCGTCTCCAACACACTGCTGCACGTTTGCCCTATCTCAGCAAGTTGAGACTAGCCCATTCAGTAACTGAACGTAAAGATTTCCACATTTCATTGCTGATAGGCTCTGACCACTACTGGGACATTATCGAAGGCGAGGTAATTCGCGGAAAGGGGCCTACGGCAGTGAAGTCGAAAATAGGATACCTGTTATCTGGACCTGTCGGAGCAGTCGAAAATGTTGAATCACGTTCTCAACGTAATTACTTCGCGTGCAAACGAAGCAAACTCACTTGAACGATTTTGGTCCTTAGAAAGCCTGGGGATCATTCCACCAATAGATGAGCCAGAGAAACGAGACCGCTTGAATACATATCAACAGACGTCCATCGAATAATCTGATAACCAATACACGACGTCTCTACCGTGGAAAAACGACCATGAGTCGTTACAATCCAACTATCACGTAGCTGAAGGAAGAACGGAGAGTACGATTCGAAGGTTAAGCCGGAATTCAGAAATGCTTCATAAATATAGCGACATCATTGCCGAACAAGAAGTAAGAGGATTTATTGAACGAATAGACGAAAGCGCACCATCTTCTTCGATCGTACATTTAATTCCTCACCATCCAGTCATAAAAGAGTATTCTACATCGCCAATTCGTATTGTATACGATTGTAGCTGTAAACAGTCCCCCGACAAACCGAGCCGTAATTACTGCCTAGAGTCAACACCTCCTGTACTCAACGACTTGACATCAATTTTACTGCGATTTCGCCTACATAGATATGCAGTCAGCCCAGATATCAAGAAGGTGTGTTTGCCTGTGGGCTTACAAGAAAAAGATCCCGATGATACACGATTCCTGTGGATGAGTGAATCGAGCGATCCAGAGTCCCCTTTACGCAGTTACCGTTTCAAAACTGTATTATTTGGCGCGACGTGCTTACCCTTCATACTGAATGCGACACTTCTCAAACATCTAGACAATAACAAGACCTATCCTGCATCACACACTTTGAGAGATTTTTATGTTGGCAATGTCCTATCAAGCTTTAGTCAACAATCTAAACTTGTCAACTACTTCCGAAATGCCGAAGCTTTGATAAATAGGGCCAGTAAGATTCTGCGGTCGTGGAGATCTAGCAGTAAAACCCTAAGGGACATCGCCGCAAGAGAAGGTCTGCTCGATGTAGATGAGGTGACGAAAGTACTCGGCATGCACTGGAAACCGGAAGTAGATACCATGTCATTCATACGTCGTGAAATACCAACGTTGCACAAGTTGACCAAGCGAGATATCCAACAATGCTCATCATAGATCTACGATCCACTTGGGTTATTAAGTCCTGCAACTGTGAGAGCCAAGCTTCTGCTTTAAAAACTTTGGAGAGACAAGGTCTATTGCGATGTGCCGCTACCATTGAATGTTCAAGAAACGTGGCAACAGCTAGCCGAAGCCCTAAACATTGTCACCAACTTTTCATTATCAAAGCAGTACTGCAGTTCAAGTTCCAAGGTTTGTCTCTATGTTTTCGTTGATGCTAGTATACGATCATACGGGGAAAACAGCGTACATTGTCAGCGAAACTGAAGTCAGTCTTGCTATGGCAAACAAACAGAATTGCACCAGTAAGAAAACTGAATCTACAGCAACTCGAACTGATAGCCGCTGTGATTTGTGCTCAACTCGCGACACACTTGTGGAAAGCCCTCAATATTTGCGATATAACACTCTGGTCCGACATCCAAATTGTTTTAAATTAGTTGTCAACATCGAAGCCATTCAATCGATTTGTGAAAAACAGAGTTCAAGAAATACATTTGCTGACAGAAGTCTATACATGGAAATAATATCTAACTGACGACATCCCTGCCGACCTTCTAACCCGCGGAATCCCTGCATCACAGTTAAAAAACAACACACTCTGGAACAACGTCCATCTTGGATCACGGCAAGGATGAATGGCCAATATTGAAACGACAACCATGTGACCCTATACCTCTAGAAAAAGACAACAAACACAAGTCAGCAATGACTTTCATTCACTTCAGCTGGCAATCACAAGAAAGAATGAATGGACAGAGTGATTAACATAGAGAAGTATAGCAAATATTCGACTTTGCTTCGCCTCACAGTCTATGTACTTCGATTTATTTCAAGCTGTAGACAATCGAGTACAAAAATCACTAGCGTATTAACATCGACAGAAATTGAAGTCGCCGACTAAAAGTGGTTGTTAGCCTGCCAGGGGTCATCATTTGTTGAGGAAATAACAAGTGTGAAATCGAAGGCTCCCAAACGACATCCTCTTATAAGACAGCTGATGTTGTTCGTAGACGATACGGGGATTATTCGATGCGGCGGCCGTATTCACAACGCAACTGTTGCTGACGTCAACAGATTCCCGTGCCTGTTACCAAGACAGCATAAACTCACGAATCTTATAGTACAGGATGACCATGAAAATCAGTTACACACCGGGACAAACGCAACAGGCACGTAGATAAGACACAAGTACTGTATTTCCGCCATACGACAATGTGTTCGTTCGGTTCTGCGAAAATGTGTTACATGCAAACACGTTCAAGGCGAATCCTACAAGCCTGTGGAGTTCCCGCCGTTGCCAAAGTACATAATTGAATAGTCTCAGCCATTTAGCGTGACGGGTGTAGATTTAACAGGTGCCCTTTACGTCAGAGATCGAACCGGATGCCAAATGAAAGTATATATCTGCTTATTTACTTGTGTCAGGTCCGTTCACCTTGAGATTGTTCAGGATCTTTCACAAGATTCCTTCACGCAAGCATTCCGAAGATTCGCAAGTCGCAGATCACTTCCGAAAATCGTAATGCCCGATAACGTAACCAACTCCCTGGGCGCGTCACATCAGCTCGGGCGTCTTTTCGAGTCAGCTGCTGTCAAGGAGCTCCTCAGCGGAAAAGGGACAAAATGACACTTCATATCAAAACGCGCACCGTAGTATGAAAGATGGTGGGAGCGCCTAATTGAAATGACGAAATCTGCGCTCAAAAATATGCTTGGTCGCTCACTCGTTAATATGGAAACATTGCGTACGGTTGTGACCGAAAATGAAGACATGTTGAACGACAGACCTTTAACACAGATATCTTCATGTAGCATGTTGCAATGATTTGAAACCTCTAATACCATCGCATCTTGTTTACGGTCGGAGAATTACGTCGCTTCCATACAACGACATAGGATAAATACCCACAATCAAATTGGAAGAGAAGATGGAAGTTTATATCGTAAACGTGTAAAGTAGCAAAACGAACTCCTTAATCAGTTTTGGAAACGCTGGCGAACTGAGTACCCCACTGCTCTACGCGAATCTCACAAACTCACTGGGACGACATTCCAGCGTATTGCTGTGGAAGATGTGGTGCAGATACACAACGAATGTCCCCGCAGCCAGTGCAAACTGGGAGTCGTACAGGAGCTCATCACCGGAAGAGACGGTTTAACACGAGCTGCATATGTTAGAACCAACCGGGGTGTCAAGACAAGGCCTATTGTGAAGCTCTATCCATTGGAGGTTACTAGTGACAATGAACATTAAATATATATCGAGGCATTGACAAACTATGTGTATTAGTGACATTATTTAATTTAAGTTACATTCTTTTCACGGCCCCCAGAATGTTAAGTATTTGTGACGTCAACGCCATTTGCCACAATTATGTATGTGTTACTTTGACGTCATCATCATTATTGTTGTTTACTTTTATCAGACGTTATAAAAGGATCGAACCAAACAGAGGTGTTGTAATACATAAGCGAAGTACCACTACCGCATTAACATGTGTAAGTGACATTTTTACTCAAATGTTATTAAACTTGGTCAGAATAATTATAATTATATTAGAATCATATGTCATGTACATGAAAGATTTACACTGCTAAATGACTCTGGTTTCATTTTTATTATGTTTTTGGTTCATAAAACCAATGGAAATATGAACAGAGTCAATTAATACTCAGTTAATTTGCACGTTATATTGGTTTAACGAATTTGCGATCGCTATTATTGTTGTTGGAACGTAGTTTAGTAATGGAATCAGTTTTAAAACGAATGGACATTAGGTTTTATTTAATGCGATGTTGTCCTTATAACCATTGATTAATACGTATATACACATACACAAAATATTATTGTTTACAACAGGTTACAGCCCTGCAATCATCTTACGATAAATAATACGGTAATGTAACAAATTCTTCTTTGTCACTAACTAAAATTATTAATATGTTATGATGCAACCCTTTATTATTTAATATATATAAGGTGACGTCATGCACATATAACTCGTATTAAATCATTTTTACTCATGAATAATAATGACCTTGTTGCAGTTTCACATCCGCCACTTTTATCACACTCCGTGTCGCATCGATGTACTCATATGTTCGAGTTATGAAGGCAGAACTAAATGAGCATACGAGACTAAATGTTTATAAAGATCATTGTGTCTGAAGAATAAACTTATTCAGAAAGATTGCATATTTATGTTTTCAATGGATGGTAATATACGGCTGTAATTGTTTTTGTTAAAAGTGTTTTTTCATAATATACAGCGATTGTTTATCACAAAAATTGTACAAGTATACTCATACGGATAAATAAGCTTTACTTTAATTCAATATGTAATTTAAGTGTTAATAGAACAGGGTAATCTTACGATAAATACATATCTATGACAGAATAATATAAAGTCTCGATTTGTAATGATTTATTTGTGTTTAATTTTTAAAATTGAATATGACATATGCTTTTTTTAATAATACTGCATAAACATGATTACTTTTTCTGAACTTTAAACAAGTATCTGTATATAGAGAATAACAGGTTACTGTCCCATCGTTTTGTAATATATCAGGCGAGGCTTAGAATAATAAAACGGCGTGGCTTGCAGAGCCGTTATTTTATTCGTGCCGAGTCTGATAAATTACAAAACGATGGGACAGTAACCTGTTTTTTTTTTGTTTATCATACCACAGTTTCCTAACAATCTGCAAAACAATCCATTTTTATATTTAAAATGTACGGATCCGCGCTGATTTTGCTGATCCGGCTTTTTCACGTTGACATACATGTAGCAACGGCGTTCGAAAAGACGACGCGAATAATCGCTTATTTGAAACATCGTATAGAGAAAAAAAAGTTGTTTGCACTAAGAATGGGAAGAGTACACCCGCTTAAATTATTAACGTCTTGAATTGGAGATCAGGTATGGACTGCAGCGACAAATTAAATCGAAGAACACACTTCACCGAATAGATTGGAGACGCCATTTTGGAGATGTGTATTGAAATTGACATTTTGATGATGGTGTCAATATTGACATAAGGCGATGATAAGCGTGTTAAATCGTTTGTTTAAATAGTTGAGGATAAGCATACAGTTATCATTTGTCTTGACTTTTTGTGCAACACTTGCGAGTGCAATGACTTTATCGATATTTAAGATGTATTGTCCCATTGATAACGTCATTTAACTTCTGAAGCGGGCTGTGGTGATTTTTAAAAAATTAACGGTTTTGTGATTTATGACTTTAAACTAGAATAAATTATGTACGTTCTTGGTATCAAATTGTTTGTTAAACCTGATTCACGTTGATAGAAATTGTTGACTTTATTGCATATCCAACGTAACTCCAAACATTAACTGATATAAGAACTTCCTGTTGACCATGATATAAAAAAATATATCAGGCAACGTGATATCGGGCAGATATCAATGCGGTGGTATGATAAAATCATATCACTCTTTATCATAGTAATGCTCTTTTTGTTATAATGTTTAGTATTGGATTAAAATCAATATGTTGATGTTGTTTGATATAATTTTTTAATTCAAAGATACAAATGATAGGTGACATCGCCTTTTAATATCATGTTGTGTAAAAATCGTTTGAAACATGGCTAAAGATCGTTTTCCCATGACTGCGAATGTCGTCATTAGTAAAGACAAACTGATGGCCTCTGACCGTAGTCAATCAAGAGAACGTAATTTTGTAACTTATGTTGGTATTGTTTAAATATGCAATAAACACACAAGAAATAAGTTTAATGAAATGGTTTATTTAAAGACTTAGAAAGCTACTATGTGTACGAAAAAAAAGTTATAATCTGCATAATGACTTCTAAATATTTTCCATATAGTTTTACTTTTTGCCAGATATTATAACGAATTTAGTTGAGCACAAAGTTTTGTTTATTGGTTGTTTCACTTGTTCGTACAATAGACACTGCACGTAATGTTTGTTATTAAGCTCATATGTATTCAAACAAAATAATAGCGTTAGTAGATAAAAATTATGCAACGTGAGCTCACAAAATATTTTTCATCACATAGCTTATTATAAATTTATTTTTTTTCGCAATCGGAATATACTGTATGTTATTAATTGAATTAATCACAATTCTTTCCACACATTCAAATCACACTTTGATAACCACGTAATGCAAAAATAAGTCTCATGGCGTGTGCTCCCACCATCTCTCAAGCCCAGTGTGCTTAATGGCGCAGTCTGGTCACGAGCTTCGCTGTCCGCTATACAATCTTACAAATACATATATATATATATATGACAGAATCATTTAAAATCTCGAATTGTTATGATTAATTAGTGTGTTTTTTTAATTGTATATGACATATCATTTTTTATACGCAAGGTCTCATTTGGTTCGCTGTGCGGTTAGCGCAGTGGTTGGTACACGTGCATCTTACATTGGCGAACCGAGCTCAACTCCCGTTCCGGCGAATGTGAGTTTGGTTTTGTGGTCGACATACTCTTCAGGTTGGGTTTCCTCCGGGTACCCATGTTTCCCCCACAGCAAACGTCCACTCCAACATTCAATATATTTCATTAAAAAAACTTTATAGCTGGAAATTGCAGCTATATTGAAACAAAATAATTCAAGTTAAGCAAATTTGGAAGGAGCTAGGATACACTTTGGGTCATCACATCATGCAGCCGCTGGCGCCAAAAATGCGTTAGACGGCTACGCCGAAAAAATGCTCAACATACAAATCAACGCCCATTCAAACGAATAAAATGTATTGACGTGTACATGCATTCTGAAGTTTTGGAAGAAATCTAAGTAATTACTGGATGCATTTTTATGACAAATTCTTGATACCATTTGATTAACTTGTATTATACATTGCATAATCATTTCATGCACTTGACTACTTTTGACTTTTATTACATTACTTCGTCAATATAGATTTATATTAATTTATTTACATGTGGAAACTACATACATAATGTAGTGAATCAAATGTAGCAACTATATTTGTTTAATTCTAATTGACAAGTTGCTACTGAATACAACGACGTATTAACAATTACGTTTAATTTTACCATTTAAAATAGTTGTTGCATTTCAACAATCATTATTAAAAGTTGTTTGTCGATATGAATGTATAGCATAGCATTGAGCATTACAAAATGTGAAGTCGGCACGAGTCTGATGTAAATTCTAGACGATCAGTTACTCTGTACGGAAACATTTCGGTTAAGGCCACAATAAATTAATTCCAATTATATTGAATACTTGTAAGACTTCACCTTAAGTCAACATTTTGCACGTAGTAACTCCCATTATCATACATTTTATTAACAAGCATTCTTAGATGTTTACATGTAGGAATCAAAGTACTGACATTTACTGGTGTGACGATGCTTTTGAAGAGGATTGATATAAAAACATATATTTGAGTTTATCTACATCCCCACAATTGTGTATGTGGGTACGAATATTTTGGGTAGGGAAAAATGGGTACGAAAATTTTGGGTAAAAAAATTATGCCAAAAAATGGGTACGAAAAAAGATTTGTTTACGAAAAAAATATTTGGTAGGAAAAAATCAATTGGATACGAAAAACAATTTTGGTACGAGCAAAAATTTGGGTACGAAACAAAATTGGGTACGAAAAAAAATAGGTACGAAAAATGTATGATACGAAAAAAAAATCGGGGTACGGGTAAGTAGTACCCGTGTGAAACTTGATCCATTCAGCGAAACTGGGAGGCGGGTTACAATCTCGATCAAATATAACAAGAAATATCTTTAAAAAGATATTCGACGTGTATTTTTTGTACCACTTATCTTAAAAAAACGTTATGTTACAGTAAAACGTTTGTGGGTTATAATTTTACGTTTCAGCATATACATTCAAAACTTGACATGCTCTTAAGTTACACAATGCTCTTTTATTTCACATGTATATCATACCAAACTTTATATTTCGTTGTTTCCTTTCCTAAGTTAATGATGCTATGTGTACGGACGTGATTTCACATGCTCATGTGCATGAACATATAATTGTTCTCTTTTATTTTTTTTCTCTAATTCAATAAGCTTATGCATGTTTGTTTGTTAAGTCCGGCAATAATTTCATGATGATTCCCGAAAGTAGGTATGAGCACATAGTCGTAAGAGCACTTGAATACGTGAGTTCGCCAATGAACACATTGTAAGGTTAACTAAATCTCCGCGTCATGACCTAATATGCGTTTAAAACAGCAAACAGTATCCAACAAACGAATGCATTATCAAACATAGTATGTGCACTGATGTGGCTCTGTAATTTCTGTTTGAAAAGTTTATTAAATATGCTTAATGAGAATGCACGCATAAGAGCAAGTTTCACAGATATCATACGGCTATTATGCTGTTTATATACCATAGTCGCTACAACGTTTACAAATGGCAGGTTCGAAATAGTTCGTTTTCTTTACACTCATGATCGCGTTGAAAGTTAATTATACACGTTTTAATTCGCAATTTATTTACTGAATCACGACAAATGTCAAATACAATACAGAAAATGCATATTTGTTTCATTGATATATAAACATATAACGGATTGAATATAACTTATTTAAAATTAATGTTTTCAAACTATTATTTAATATTTTTCCGAGAACATGCTGTCCTATTTATAGTTGAGCTTCCTATACCTTTATCAATGATCATCAGCGAGGTATGCCGATTAGAAAAAATGAGCTATCTCAATCGGACTGGCTCGGTCTTTAACATAGGTCGCCATTGTGAAGAATTTGTTCATGGTATGATAACTTAGACGAGCTGCTTCGCAGCATCGTCAAAAAGTATGGGGGTCTGAATTATAATTTACGGAAATTTAACAACATGTTCACCATTCCATAAATATTGACACTAAAGTTATGATAAAATCATACTTTGCCTTAACACTAAATAGCATGTCAATACGACACCTACTTTTAATAAAATATGATGGCAGTTTGCCAGAAAAAAGACCTATTTGTGATGGTATCAAAAACATTAACATACAAGTTAATGTTTTGACACGCACAATCGAGCAGTAGAGAGAAAGGTACAGCCGACCTGCTGGTTGCGCAGCTAATCGATTTGATTTACCCAAACAAATATTAGCTTATGATTGATAATCTCTTAACAACTGTTAGTGGTCAATTACCCATTTGCAAAAACAAAAGAGCGCTCCGCCGTATATGCCCCGTTAAATCGAACTAAAAGTTAAACCGGTTTATATCCAATCTACCCTAATTAGCTTGAAGAGCAATTTACATCTTTAGATACAGGTTACGTTCGTCAATACAGATTGGGCCATTTATAAAATGTAGGGAAACATGTATCTTTTTAGTGTTTTCATTTCATTTTGTAAATGTCAAATGTGCACAATTTAGTGGCCAAAAGTTCTAAACAAGAGTTTTCCTAGACAAACTAACACGAGCGTGTAAGTTCCACAAACAGCTACCACGACGATATAGTCACGTTACGTGTAAATTCCCCACGTGCTAGTGAACATTAAAAGTGGCTAAAACAAGAGTTTTCCAGGCCTTCAGACTATTACGTGCCAAAAGAGTACAAATGCCGTCGGCTTTATTTCTTAACGTGCATCTGACCACAAATGGAATTGGGAGCACCTACAAAGCTGGCTTTGTTACGTGCAATATAAATACTGCATGTTTGCATGATCATTAATTTGATTTAGTCTTCGTATTTGTCGGTATTTTAATTATTAACACTACCGAAGATTCAGTGTCTAAATGTCACAACAAAGATTTCCCGTACTAAAGACTTACACATGTTGAAAGAGTAAAACAGCATCTACTGTTATAGTCACATTCCAATTCGTTACGCTCACGTAGCCATTTATCAATTACAACAATTAGTTTTAAAAATGTGTTTACGTTCAGTGTTCAGATTTCAGTGTTGATGATTTTCAAACAAGAGTTTACCCTGACTTTGGGCTGTATTTAAGTACATTTCGAGTAAGTCACATGCCGTCGAAATCCGGCACGTCGTACAAGACACATTTACTTAATGGCAACGCATTTTGGCCATGTTAACCTTCAGTCAACACTATTGAGTATAAAAAAAAACGAACAAAAGTTTGACCGGACATTAGACTTACAATGTACATGTACCAAAGAGTACACAAACACCAATCTCGCTCATATAATTACGTCCCATAAAAATGTGCCACGTGCACATTACATTTCATTCATTGTATTTGGTCTCTGAAGCATGAACACAGCTTTTTCATTGAACAAAAATGCTAACAATTCATAAAAAATAAAGCTTTATCAGATGAATGAACACACGTATTTGCTGCATTTAAATGGCACGTGACTATACAAGCTTAATAGGTGCTTGTGTTTTCTAAGGTCATGTGTTCGTATATAGTAGAGGAATATTCTTGTGTTTTGTTTACTTTTGGACATTTTGTCAACTGTAAATTAACATGTTATACAAGAACAATCAAGTGGATTAATGGTGAGGTTTCGAACATGAATTTAGCAGTATCTGATGTAATTAACAAGGTAGCTATTTGTGTACCCTACACGCAAGAAGAAATCCGTGCACCGGGAAAACTTTAATTGTGGACATGGGCACTGTCAGTTTAAAGTACAAAAGCTAAATTATTGAAATGTCACAGGTTCGTGATGAATTTTGACGGAACGGGATTATATAAGCATAATGGGTGCTGGTTAACACTTAAAGCACGCATGTATTCATAGTCCGGAGATAACTCCTGTTAATAACTTTTTGACACTCAAACATGGTCAATATACGTTCGCAACCTATTTCAAAAGCTAATTTCGATTAATGGTCACGTGCTCGTGAGGTATTTAGACGCACTTGACTATATCAGCATGCTGGTTGGTTCAATTCTTCGTCAAAAATTACGCAACCTATGGACTACTACAAGCTTGTAGAGTACACACGCATCTATTGCGCTGAAATAATCACGTTTTTTTTTTTTAAAAGCATCTTGGACACGTGACCTTTCGTCATATCAGCGTTCTTTTTTACCATTTTGACGGTATGCGCCTGTATTTTGTAATTTGAAAGTCCCAAACACGAGTTTTCATGGACTTAAAACTAGCTCGTGCTTGAAGAGTACGCAAACACCTACCCAGCAAATGAAGTCACATTCCGTCAAAATGCAGCACGTGCGCTTGATCATCTCTTCGATTTAGCCTTTGTATTTATTTATGCGTTTTCTTAACGTATAACGTACTATAACGTATAACTATACTGTTTCCGGATAATGGTCTGATACTTGCTTTAAGAGTTTACAGGCATGTACCAATCTGATAAAACCACGAGCTGGTTTAATGCATTGCATGCACGTTGTAATTCTTCCAGTTACGTTGTTCGAGTATGAAAACATAAAAAAAGTTTTCCCAGACTATGGACTATTGACTGCTAACATGTGTCTGTCGAGAAAAAGCAAAAAGCACTTGGCCAATCAATTAAACGTTATACATACTAAATATTACCAACATGCAAGCTAGACATTGATATTTGTACACAGGATGCTGTGTTTCAGAGTTTAACGTTTATTACATGCAACGAATATCAATGTCTGACGGTAAATCTTAAAATTACCCCGAATATTAACATGTATGGACCAACTTACTAAAGCAAGAAGTTAACCTAATTCCAAAATGCATAATGCATTTAGCAGTGCCTGTAGACATCAGGTACCCGGTACCCTGCTCATTTTCCCCATGTATCAGAGTTTGAAAGTCCCAACAAAAGTTTTTTCTGGACTTAAAACTAACTCTTGCTTGAAAAGTACGCAACCACATACCAAGTGAACTAAGTCACATTCCGTGAATATGTAGCACGTGCATTTTAAACGAGTATCAAATGTTAAACTCGAAGTTTATTGACACTATCCCCGTAACTGCATTATCATCCGTACGGAGCTCGCTGACACATATACAAACACTTAAAAAATATTTCAAATTATACTTCCTTGTTCGAGGGAGACACCCTTTACAATTTTGTCAAATTGTAAATAGCTCAGATTATGGGTTGGTCTACAACCAATGAAAGATTTAAGCAATCGTTGGGTTACGAAACGAAATTCTTCAGTGCATGATTAAATATTGATAGTGAGTATTTTTTATTCACAATTTTCCACAACACGTCTTTAAATAAGCCAACGAAATTTTCTTCTCAGTATAAACATTTCAATAGACATAGATTTTGATCAATTTTAATAAATTGAGCCCCTGGACCAAATATTTAAGAGGGCACTTCCACAGTCCGTAGTACCTAAATACCTGCTATGTCAGATACAAAGTGGGACGTCAGATGCATTAGCAGGACAAAAGCTTATTATATCATGAGGCCCTTTGTTAATGACAATGAGCAAATTGCCAAATAGTGATATGCAAAACAGACGTACGAGGCAATACAAGCATGTTAACAACAAACACACCAAAAAAGAATAAAACCGTAGTCAATTTGTAACGGCCAATTAATAGGGTTAGGGTTAAAACCGTTTTTAAAGGAGCTCCAAACCTCACAGTTGGGCCAAAAATATTCACAAAACATTTAAGGTTCAATTAACATTAACCTCTTAGACAAACCATAGATCTGTATGACTATACTCCGGCTATTTCCGAACCAGAGACCCAGAAAACGTGTGTATATAGGTTATGACACCTATGTTTATACCCACTGCACCAGAACCCGAGAACCACAAGAACGTTGTCTTTACCCTCGAAATTCAAAACCAGAGACCTATAGAAAAAAGTGCCTTTATCAACTATATCCGTACCTGAGATCAACAGAAAGCTTTTTTTGTAAACTGAACTTGCCAAACGCTAGAGAACAGATCCTTATGTATATTATCCCGCCATAAATGAACCGGAGACTCACATAACGCTATGGCTATATCCACTAGAGCCTGCTCGAACAGAGTGCAGTTATCAGAAACTGTGTGTTAAGTACACTTGACATATTATACGCCGAGTGTGTGCATATTTCACATATCCTTGACATAAAGAACTTGATTTATGCATCCGTTATATGCAAATTACTTCAGTCATATTGTTTGCTTTTTTATAAGCGGTGTTTTTTTCCTGTACGTGCATTATTCATGTTAACTAGTTAAATGTTGATTGGACATTTTTGCGATGTTATATATCAGCATAAAATGCGTAAATCGAACTTAAATAACAAATATTTACAATAGAAGTCATGATAAGTTTAGAATTGAGTCTTGTGGTGTCTGATATATGGTATCTTCAAAGTGCTCATTATCTGTATGTTTGCTAAATTTGGCAGAAATAATAAGCCCCCTTCGATACAAATATGATATGCAGTATTGACACAACGTCTGTCGATAGTTTTTATGGAAGGGAATATCCGCCAGTCCATTCATGTTGCGACATGACAATTACATATTGCTAAATGACAATTGCATTTTTTTTTATTTTATAAGTTGCAAAATAACGGCGTCTTCCTTGCGTCTTAATGCTTGTTTCTATCAGTAAGTGAAATATTGCTTGCATACTTCTTTTAAATGTTTACTCGATTTATGTCAATCATGTATTCTTGCGAGTAAATGATAAATGAATTAGTTCTGTTAAAATATTCATTTGGCTATCTTTGTGTTGCTGAACTATGATCATTTTAATATTAGTAATGCGAAAAAAGGCATATTGATTGTAAGTTCTAATAAGCGAAATGAATAAGCACAATTCGAAGCTCACATAAAGTAAGCCGAATGCCAAATGCATTAGGACGAATGCATTGGTAATACTAAATTCATATACGACGGAGAACCAGACTTTTCTGTGGTTGTCGGTAGTTTTCGTGAAAGGTTAAGACGAAGACCGGTGTTGCATAATATATCTACCAGATAAATTACTCTACGGCAACGTTTCGAACGTATTTCCCACTGTTCTTATTCATGTAAAGTGTACTTGTTTATTGTATTTGTTTATTCGGTAAATTGTATACGATTGTAATCCCCATTTCCAACGTTGAGTTGTCATTTGGTTTGTGATTCAGGTCTATTTGAAGTTGATGGACGTAATCTTGTTTTCATTTACACGTCAAACGTACCACTGCCGAAACGTCCTTGTGGCTTGTTTAAATTTAACTATAAATTTCATGCTGTTTTCATTGCATATCTTCGTAACACTGTCTTTATCTAATCAAATCGTACCTAGGTTGGTAAAATCGTATATTATTCAAATTATTCATTTTAATTGTTTTTTACTATTTTATTATGAATAGAGCATAACAATTCATATAAAATTAAAATGGAAAGAAATGTGAGAAAATATATGCACAGTTACCTCATTTACGTACAAAAATAATTATGTTTTCCGGAATTTAATGCCTTGTCTTTGTAATTTCAGATGTTCTATTTCTGATACTGTTCTATGCTATTATCAATTGATGTTGGCCATCTAATCCTAGTTCTGTATATTGGGTACGAGATGACTTTGGATAGGTACCAGTTGACCAAAAAACGTGTATAAGTTGACCAAATTGGGTATGAGTTAACCCCAGTACGGGTTGAACAGTTACCTTACAGGTGTCTTCAAACAGACACATTTTGATGAAGATATTTCTTTTATAGACTTAAATGGTTGATCGATCTTGCTTGTCTTTGCATCTTTAATGTGTAGCTCAGTGACCCAGTTTATGTTTACGGTTTGTAACTCTGGGGTCCTGGGTTCAATCCTCATATGCGGCGCTGATTTTTTCACGGGAGTTTCCACTGGCAAAGCTGCGAAGCCCTAGCCTAGTACTGGTGGAACCCAGGAAGCATAAATAAGTTAATTTTTGCCTTAATGTAAGTTAAATACACGGGCATAAACACCATACAAACAAACACATCAATATGTTAGTAGATGTAGGATAATGGGTTGTGTGAAGATTGTCCATAAAGATGGTACTTAGATGATCAAAGCAGATAAGATCATATTTCTGTGAAAAAAGTATAGAAACTTATATCAGCAAGTGTAATATCTGACTACGTAACGGTAATTATCTCTCGAATATATCAATATACTACATAATAGTGATTTGTTTTTGTAAATAAAAAATTATGTACATGAATAGATTTGCAGATACAAGCCAACAGAAAAGAGCAGCTGCTCTTTTAAGGCAGGCAGCAGATTTGTTGAATGTCAACACAAGTGACAGAAGTACACAATACCAATACCTGCACCAGTAACCTATGTCAGAAGCACCAGTAATGCAAAGGCAATTTTTTCACCCGAAAGTAAAAGTAAAAGGAGGCATGGACTTGCAAATACAGGAACTGTGGCAGTGTCAGCAATGTACTATTATACCCAGGTGTAATCAGGTAGGCATCACTAAAGAAGCCTGTGCTAGATATTTCGGAACTACAGTATATACCACACTATTTATTTTTAAATGTAAAGATTTCTATTGTTTCATAATATTCATGCATACACATCGTATTTTACTGTGCAAACTTAAAATAGTCATTTATTATTGAAAACTTCCTAATTATTGTTTACAATACCTTCTTGTACTTTCATTTTGTTCTGGAAACTCCCTTCATAATTAATGACGAGAAAAAATGCATTTAGCACCTATAATTCTAAAAATGTTTATTGCTTGATTGCCATAGTTTAGGATATTTCAAACACGTTTGAATTAAAAAAAAAATAATTCCCAAGTGTACCCGTCCTTTATCCAATTGGGTAAGAAAAATGCTGCAATACAGAAAATCAGATTCCACAACACGGCACTTATAAGTACTGTATACAAATAAACATGTGTATTGAGATGATTCAGGTTCAAACTGCAAAGGCTATACCTGTAACTTTGCTGGTAACAGTTAGAGAATTAAAATGTTTTTTTTGCCTTTAAATCCAACGCCAATAACTAGAATAAGTAATCAGTTATGCAATTGCATGTACTAAAAGTTTCTTAATAAGGCCTAAGCTCTTGCATAAGTCAAGCTAAATATTAAATAATTTCAACCTTAACAAGACAAACGTGTTGCATTCACTCCCCTGGTATAAATGCAGGTCCCTGTTTACAACTAATGACCACCTGCTGAAGGAGCTAGACGAGACCCGGGAGAGACACCTGCACAGAAGTGAATCAGATTAACTGGAGCTACAAGCAGCTTAAGAAAACCCCTGAGGAACCAGTCGAAATGTTCTGTTAATGATAATAGAGTGTGCTATGTGTTTTATTTCTAAGGATTTTTGCTACTCTGTATCCAATATCCGAAGTGGTATTTTATTAAGATTAAGAAAAAATAAGGCCAATCTTAATATGAAATATTCTGCTAGTTAGAACATATTGAACTGTTTATTCAATAATGCGGTTATGTGTTGTTTGCCATTTGAGCATTTGGCATGCTAAAGTTCAACATAATATTAGAGAAATTGATTTATTTCACATTATTTTACTCATCTTGCAATGATTTTAGAAGTATCTTTTTAACACATCGTGTCGATTGGTAAGCAGATATGTAATTGCTTGATCTAAATGGTGTAGTTTTTTAGTAAACATTTCTTGCCTTTCTATTTTGTTGCGCTGACAGTGAGACATTAGTTATGTTTTGTTTGCAGTGAACAGCCTAGGTTACGTAGACCTGGTATTCAGTCAAATTGAGCCGCGTTTCCGGGAAAATGGCTTTATGCATGTGCGTGAAGTGTCGTCCCATATTAGCTTATGTCCACACTTGTTTATCTGGACAACACTTTCGGCCTAGACTGGATTTTCTTTTTAAACATACTTTCTTTAAACAAAAACACTCACAAAACCAGAAAGTGTCTTCCCTGATTAGCATGTGCGGACCGTACAAGTTAATCTGCGACGACACTTTATGAACATGCATTAAACCCCATTTTCCCAGTGCAAGGGTTAATTGTATTTATTTTCTTTCAATATTCACATGCCCTTTATTTAAGGACAATACTGATTCTACATGCTAATATGTTGTAAGCTGAATATTCAGTCATAACCAAAAATGGTCATTAGATTTTTGTTAAGAAAGGACCCTGAATTCTAGCATTTAATGAGGTTATGTGCTTTTCCACACTTACTCTATGTCTTTTATAAGTAATAAGTGAACACTAGCAACACTAGGAACAGGACAAGAGGGATCATTTTGTTTTCAGATGATGTTTATGTAATGTGTGTCTCATTGTAATATTTATTTAACCAACGTGCCATGTAATACATATATTTTCTAATAACTTATACAAAATGGTTATTCAGTATTTAGAATATGTTGACGCGCTATTTCATGATGGATGGCTTCATCTACAGTATTACAAGACACACAGCAACAACATAATTGAGCCGCGGTCTGGAAAAATTGGTCTTTATGCATGTGTGTCAAGTGCTAATCAGGGTTAATCAGTGATGAATTATCCGCTTTAATGGAATTTTTCGATAAAAATGTCTCTGGCGGAAAGTGATGTCTCTGATAAGCCTGTGCTGCTGGTACAGGCTAATCTGAGACAACATTTTGAGCACATGCATTCAGTTCCATTGTCCCAGAGCCAGACTCAAATGTTCAAGCAATGCCTGTGAAATAAAGGAATATATGCAATGAAGAGCAACAATTTTGCAATTTATTGTAAATCTCTTAATTGTTCAAATAAAAAAGATGTATCCATTATTTACAACAAGGTGCAATTATGTTTCCAAAACAACAACACAATTGGCATTTCATGGAAAGGCTATACACACTAGATGATAAATTAAACTGGTATTTATTATAAACAATACCATACTTAAGAAGCACATACAGTTTTAACTATTCCAT
This sequence comes from Dreissena polymorpha, assembly GCF_020536995.1. Taxonomy (NCBI): domain Eukaryota; kingdom Metazoa; phylum Mollusca; class Bivalvia; order Myida; family Dreissenidae; genus Dreissena; species Dreissena polymorpha. The sequence continues at coordinate 2,800,494 of NC_068369.1, forward strand.
TCATAGCAATTCATATTTAATTAAACAACAACTACCATAAACAACATTCCCATTTGCATCTTTTAAAAGGTACACGTATTTCAAAATGCTATTTCAAAACACAACCTATCATGGAAACAACATGTTGACTTTTGAATTGTAGCGGGCACTGTCATGTAAAGCTCTGTCTTAAAATGCACGTTTTTTAGTCATGCAGATATAAAATAACGGTAGCTCTTCGAGTCCTTCAAAATATTTGTGTACATACAAAATAAACACAGACTTATACTGAAGTAACAACCATTGACACGCAGTCTGATGTCTGGTTATCTGCTGAAACACCTTGCTATTGTGTGAAAAATTCTTCAAAATTGTATTTTATCTTAAGACATTTCATGTTGAACAAAAGCTTTTTATAACACAAATATATTCCACCAGCTAAATATCAACAATAATATTTTAAGTTATATCTAAGAAATGGTTGTAATTTTTTTTTACAAAATCATTAGATGAAGTATAAACAAACTTGTATAATCGATATAAAAATTCATTTTAAAATCATTTTTCAAATTACTTGAATTATTAATGTACAATAGTTTTCTCATAAACGTTCATTCATGTATTAACATGATTTTAGTATATACATTTAGGCAATAATAATAGTACATGATGTTGTTATTTATCATGTCTTCTGCTTGTTTTAATTCTGCAATAATTGAAATGCAGATGAGAAGTCTTTCCCACCAAACCCGTGATTAGTCATGATGTGGTAAATCTGATGAGAAAGAGACCCATATGGTGTCGGTGACTTCACTGCCGTCACTGCGTTTTGAGCCAGACGCAGGTCCTACAATGTTGAAAATTAATGTTTATGAGCCTTATCGTGCGAAATGGGTCTTGAGATCTAACTTCAACAGATGCGGCCAGAAAAGCTTCAGACCAGCCTGCGCATCTGCCTACCTGTCTGCCATAAAGTCATGCAATGTTTCGTGGTCTCATAAGCGGGCATTATGACTCCTTATCGGTGTGTACAGATGGCAGAGGCATATCTGCAGTATTGCTCTGATATGTCCTAAAACTCATTTTTGCATGAGCTTCTGGAGTAATTTCTCTTTAAGAAATTTATTGTGATAAAAACCTCAAAGATAACATGCTGGTATATATTGTGTATAATTTGTTTGAAATGTGGTAAAATAAGAAGCACATATGAATTCTTTGCCATAATAGAACTATTAAAAAGAAAATAAACAACAACAAAAAACTACAAGACAATTCAAAATCAGATGAACTATTAGTACAGGAATCGTTTGTAAAATGATTAAGGTCTAGTCTCTAGATGCACTTTAACATTATTGTTTTCACAAGAATAGCTGGATGCGGATGTTCTGCTATTGAAATGGTATATGAATGCTTACTTAGGTGACAAGAGATCCTCACACAATGCCGCATTGTCATGATAAACCTCATAAAGTTTAGAAACAAACACACATACAGGGTGTCCCGCATCAACCATTGTAGTGATTTCTGGATAGAGCCCCCCTAAACGACACCAGGGCATTGGTTTAACATTTCAGAAGATCAGCATCGCCCTGAACGCATGTTTAGAACCTTGGCAAGAAACATTGGACACAGCCCGGACCTGCAATAACACAGCAGATATATGGGTTTTTGATGGCATTCACACTTACGCGAAAACATGACAAATCTACTCATCGCTTCAAAGTGTTTTAGTCATGTTAAAGGGGCAAAGAAACAATAATTGGCTGATTTACTCACTTCTTCAAATTTAAAAATGTGGTATGGTTCCTCATTTTTTTCAGTCTAAAATAACAAATGAACTAAGTATACTCCACAAAATAGGAATGATAAGCTTTAAAGGTATGCTTCTTGCCATTTTGAATACTTATTTAGAAACAGGAATAAGCATAAGACATTGTATTTCACATAATTAGACAGCGAATGTATTAATTGTGACATAAGTTCTCCAAACTTATACTAATCAATCTCTGTTCTGCCACCTGGGTACCTAACCAGTAGGCCCTTGTAAGGTATTTAGGTGCAGACTGTGCTACCTAGCTGCCTTTAATACTCGAAAAGGGGGTTGGCAGTAAGCAGAGATAAAATATTTTTTCCCGCTCATCACGAAATTCGAACCAAAAACTTTCATATCCCGAGGCAGAGACAATTTCCATGGACCATTGTTTTACCCAAGTAATTGATCTAGCTGTATAGTGATAACGATTTTTCTCCATCACCAATAAGAGGATCGCAATATAACTGAACTTCATGAAACAGACTACTGCAATAAAACCTCTTCAGCATGAGACAATTAATCTATCGTCCTTTGGTTTTCTAGACATTGTGCTTTATACAGCAACCTACGGCAACAAATATCTTTTATTTTCATTACTTGCTCCTCGTCACTGAAAAGAAAATGATCAAGATAGATTGTTACTAAAAACATCATACAGCTACAATTCTACACATGTATTATTATTTTATGTTATTTTCAACATTTATTTTCAGCTATATCGCAGCATCAGTTCATTAAGTCATGATCCCTGAATCGCAAACCACTACAAGGCAAGGGAAGTGTTTCTTGCCCAGGAATATTTCCTAATTACCAAAATTCTATGAAATACAAAATATGGTACATAAAAAACATACCATTTATGCAAACAAAGTGAATTGAGAATAAATAAATAAGCCTCATTCTGGGAAAGCACAGCTTAATGCATGTGCGTAATGTCTTCCCAGATTAGCCTGTGCAGTAGGGTGACACTTTCCGCTTGAATGGTATTTTCGTTTAAAGGAAATCTTTTCTTATAAAATTTCATTAGGCGGAAAGTGTCGTTCCTGTGAGCCTCATTAATCTGGGAAAACATTTTACGCAATTGACCCTGTTTTCCCATAACAATATAAGTTTATGGCCATAACAAAGTGATATGTTACTGCATGATCAAATTTTGAATATTGCATTTACAGATTTTCTTTTTGACTATTAACTCTGGCAATTATTATAAATTAATATAAATTGGCGTATACTCAAAAACCAAAGGATTAAAGAGAAATGATACAGGATATCATTTATTGAATAGTATGTGTCCAATTGTGAAATAAATTCTCCAAATATACTCTCTATTCTGCCACCTTGATACCTAACCAGTAGGCCTACTTGTGTCTGATGTTGATTGATACATTGTGGTTCAGTAATGAACGCTTGACCACCAATCAAAAAGTCTTAGAATCTAATCCCGGTCAGGGCAGTGGGTTTTTCAGAGACAATTTCCATGTTTTCGACCCAACTAGAGGTGAACTTGTATGAAACCCAAAGGGTAGCCCATGTATCTGTGCTTTACACAGAGAACGATAAAGAACCAAGAAAGTTAATAGACATTTCATAGACAGATCTAGAGTATCGCACCCTGATATCCATTTGTTACTCTTATCTATATATGCAATTTAATGTTGATCTTAAAGGGATCTTTTCACGCTTTGGTAAATTGACAAATTTGAAAAAAGTTGTTTCAGATTCGTAAGTTTTCGTTTTAGTTATGATATTTGTGAGGAAACAGTAATACTGAACATTAACCATGCTCTAATATAGCCATTATATGCATCTTTTGACGATTTTAAAACCTAAAAATTATAAAGCGTTGCAACGCGAAACGATTGAATAATTTGGAGAGTTCTGTTTTTGTCGTTAAATTTTGTGAAACTACGAAGATTGCTTATATAAAGTATAAAATACAACACGATTGTGTACTCGTCGGAATAGCTCAGTAGGCTAGAGCGTTTTTACTTCAGGACTCTGGCAGGACTCCAGGGGTCACTGGTTCGAAACCTGCTCCGGGCAATGTTCTTTTCCTTTTTTTAATTTTTTCCTTGATTTTTTACTGGAGCTTTTACGATCCAATGTTTACATTTACCAATATAAAGCATTTAATGAATAAGTTAAAAAAAATGCCAAAATCTGTGAAAAGGCCCCTTTAATATATCTCTGTGCTACATACCGGTAGCTGTCTGTAATAATTGAAAAGGTGTATGCAGTAATTAGAGATAAATAGGCTGCCCCCGCTCTTCACGGGACTCGAACCAATAACTCTCGTGTCCCGAGGCTATATCCCTGGACCACCGTCCTACCCAAGTAATTGATTTAGTTGGTCAGGCTTCGGGCCTTCCTCTATCACTAATGAGCCGGACATCGCAATATAAATGAACTACTAACTACTGTTGGCGCGATGTAAAATTCAAAACTAATCAAATCAAATGCGATACATGTTACAACAGAGACACGTTGAATTTTTAAGTTCTTGTCATAGCGTTAATAAATCACAAAAAGTAGAACTTACCAGGGAATCATTTTTTCTCAAAGCGATAACAACAGGAATAAGGTGTCGAAACATTCAAAGCAAAACCATAGGCATGATGTAGACGGGTAAGTTTTTTTTACCCGCTCACCGCCTTTTAAGGAGGATTCCAGGGTTAGTCGATTAATCACGATTGATACCGGAGATTTTGATTTTGATGTTTATTGTGATCTCCCGGCAATAGTAATTTGCGCTAGAATTTGCGCTATAATTAGGTTTTTTAATACTGGTTCCCGTTTTTGAAACGTGAACTATTTATACGGGCGGTGTATGCAAAACCGAAGACTAATTCTAAATCAGAGACGCACTAGTAATCGACTTAAGAAGTAAAATAGATCTACAAAGATATAAATAGCTAGTTAAATTCAGAAGCAATATAGCCAAATGCACATTGTAAAACAAAGAACGCCGTTAGAATTAGCATTAATACAAATTCCCCCGTCAATAACACAAACGAAGTAAAGATATATATATATATATATATATATATATATATATATATATATATATATATATATATATATATATATAACTCGGTTTAAATACATGTTTGCGACCAAGAAGAAAGACCGCTTTTTTAATACACATAACCTTGGACCGACTTTAGTTTTTGATGGTTTTCTCACCAAATTGAAGTTTTAACTATATACAGTCGGTCGGGTAGTTCCGGATCTCGGGCATTTCCGAATCAACTCTATGATTTAATTTAAATATTAGTCTTAGAGAAATTGATATATAAATATCAATGATTTTTGGAAAATGTGATCAATTTTAAGCAATAACAACGTTTTGCTTCTTAATTTCAACGATGCTTTCATTGAAAATCACGCTGTGGAGACTTGAACAGTCGTGTCATTTTACCGTCGCACCGTCTATCTGCAACACACGTCCACAATTAAAAGACGATTTTGAAGCACATTTCCTTGGTAAATGCTTGTAAATTTGGTAAAAATTTGTTTATTTATTATCATTTTTTAATTATTGTCACTGATTTTAGTATGTTGTTGATATATGGCAATAAAAGCATGGAAATTGCACCTAGTGTACATGTCAGTTGCGTATCAGCCATTGAAATCCCTTTGTACAGAGACTCTAGAATTAAAAGAGACACTGTTTCTAAATTAGAAGCAGGGAGTGTGATTAGCATTGAATTTTAAATGCTGCAATTGTGATGTTATCATAGGGACCCGGCACAGTGTTGGGATAGCATAAAAAACAATCCCAACACTGTGTCGATTCCCTTTGATAGTTATAGTTTAGTTTAATAAACATTGCAGTTACTTTGAAATTTGACTCGATATAAAGTATTGCTTTCCTTTTTTAGCAAATTTATTCCAGATGTACTGGTTTATGTTATAAATTTTATGGATACTTTTATATATTTTTACACTATTCTGATCCTATTATTGTTAAATGTTATCATACTATGTTCTTTACCAGTAAGGTAACTTGATAAATAGTCTTGCTTTCCATTTCTTTAGCATTTATTCCAGAGGTACTGGTTTATGTTATGATTTTTATGGATACTTTTATTTATTTTTACATTATTGTGATCCTATAATTAGCAAATGCATTCCAGAGGTACTTGTTTATGTTCAGTGTTTGTCATTTTTATAAATACATTAATATAAAGTTCCTTATTTTTTAGGACACTAGTTATAAATATATTGTCTAGTCATCCATAAAATATTCTAGTTATAAACATATATGTCATAATTTCATACACGTCACTTTTGTTTATTAAAATGTATTAAGTACCAAACATGTTTCGGCATTAGCCTTCATCAGTAGTTCATCAATATAAACAAATAAATAGGACTTGACGTCAACGTCATGTAATAACTTAACGTCGTTTGGCGAAAAAGTATAATATAGTACATAATATTACATAATACATAATACAAAGATGGATCAGTGATGATACAACAGCCTATAAGTAATAATATAATTTATAAAAAACATGGCAATAGACAAACATCAAATGTATATTTAATTATGTTTATGTTCTATATGGCATAAGGCAGTTTAATATTTAGACCGTTAGGAATCATAGTTTTTAATTTATGTATCCAATATGTTTCTTTGCATAAACGGTCTAGATTGTTTTGAACAACATGTATAGGTACAACAGAGAAATCTGATCAAGTACAATCATTGTCGGTGGATCCAAAATGTGTAGCAACATGTGAAATAGGATTTATTGAACAATTTCTGATATCAAATCTATGGCTATTCATTCTGCAGGAAACATTCTGTGTAGTTTGTCCGACGTATTGCTTTTTACAATGTTTACATGTAATAAGATATATAACATCGCGCGAAGTACAATCAACATCATAGCGTAAATCATACGATAAACCAGAAACACTACCATTGAAATGTGTACTTATGTTTATATTATTGCAATATGTACATCTTGGTCGGTTACATTTACCCGATAAATGTATATATGTACTGTTATAAGACACTGAACAACTTACAAGACTGTAACGTATATTCTTAGGTCTTTTGTAGGCAAAAATAGGTTTAAATTAATGTAAAGACTTAACACTTTCCTTGTTTGATAATCTTAACAAATCTCAGATTGTTTAAAATTTTAGCAATATTAGGAAATGCTATGTTAAAACATACAGTAAATAGTATCATTGAATTATTATTTCTCTGAGTAACACATAATGCACTTTCCTGTGTCATAGTTTTCACTTGAGAACACCCATTTTCAATAACATTTGTTGGATAATTTCTACTTTTAAAATATTTAAATAAACTAGATAAGGACTGATTGAATACATCATCATCAGAAATAATACGTCTATAACGCTTTGCCTGACTGTATGGAATACTCCGCTTACAGGGGTGAGATGACGTAAAATCTAAGTATAAATGCATATTAGTGGGTTAACAAGAATATTTGTAACAACAGTGTCTAGTTCACTTTTTGATATAGATACATCAAGGAAAGAAACAGACTGTTAAGATATACTAGAGGTACATTTTATGGTGGAATGGAAGTTATTTAAAGTATTAATTAAAGTGTTTAAATCTTCTAAAGAGCCATTCCATGTCATAAAAATGTCATCCAAAAATCTAAGATAAATATATGGTTTAAAAGAGGTATCTTCCACAAATTTACCCATCGAAAGCGAAGCATAAGACGGTACCATAGGAATACCCATAGCAGTACCCATAGTTTGTAAATAAGTATCATTATTGAAATCAAAGTAGTTATTTACAAGAACAACTTGCAAAAGTTTGCTTACATCATCACATTTACATGGTTATTTATAGTTTCTTTTCTTAAACAATATGTACAGGCATCTATTCCCTAACTAAGGGGAATGTTAGTGTATAAAGAAGATACATCTAAGGTTACAAAGTAGCAATCTTTTTTCAATTTAATATCTTGTATCTTGTTAATACAGTCTGTTGTATCTTTAACATACGATGGTAAATGCTGCATAGCTGGATTTAAAACATAGTCCAAGTATTTAGAAATAATTTCCGTGTTGGAACTGCATGCAGACACGATGGGTCGACCAGAATACCCAAGTGGAAGACTGGCATAAAATGGCTTGTGTGTCTTTGGCAGAATGTAGATGTGGGGATTACGAATATTAGTTGGAAACAAGTCAAACTGTTTACTTATTCCGGGGTTGTTGTTCTTTATTTCTTCAAAACATTTTTGGATATTTTTGTTCGCTGACTGATGTTGGTTGTTGTTCAATTGTTTGTAGAAATGTTCATCGTTTAATTGACGAGTTACTTCTTCAATATATTTATTTTTATTCATTACTACAATAGTATTTGACTTAATTGTCGGCTTTTTAAATAACAATATTTTGATTATGTGCTAAATTTGTCAAGGCTTGTAGTTGGTAATTGGAGTTATTTGGTCGGAACTGTTTCTTGTTATCATAATGTAGAATTTCATGTGTAATGGCTTCTATGTAAAAATCAAGATATATGTCTTCCACTAGGAGGTATAATAGATGGATATATAGATGGTATCTTGTTTAAGAACGGCAGGTGTATATATTCATCATTATTAGTAGTATTGTGTATATATGTTTATATCTATACTGTTTTTCGCGGCTAAACAAGGAAAACGTAACATGCTGCGTTATCGAAAAATATGACTGATAACCACCGAGAACAGTGCGATTTTAGCGATTTCCACGACTTTTAATCGTGCACCCATGTTGAAGGACGCCGGATGTAACGTAGGCATCTTAGAGCAAGAAAACCCGCTTTCGGAGATAGAAAATCTATTGACGTAAAACCACTTAATTAGAGCTATGCAAGATTTTGCTTTTAATCGAAAACAACAGCAACAACAACAACAACGAATTACAGAGGCATTTCGATGAAACTTTCAGTCCCATAGAGGCATCATGGTCGCTGCTTCCGGTTCAGTCCCGCATTTATTGTGACATCAGTGACGTCGCATTGATGACAACGCTGTCCGTCATATTCGGTGCGAATACAGAACTGTTACGCTAAGAACGGCGAAGGACTGTTTATCATCAAGACCATTGCCGTTTTGAAGATCTCACGGTCAAAATTCGTGTGCCGAGGTTGAAAGTCGCCGAATATACCGTTGGTCTGCATATGCGAGAAAACGCGTTTTCGCACTAAAAAAATCTAAGAAGAAAAGTAGTATTGTGTATATCTGTTTTATTTAGTTCTGTAAAATATTCGTTTAAACGTAATCTTCTTGTAAAAAAACTTCTTCCGCTAATTTATCTTTATCATTAGATTTTATACGAGGTCAGAAGCCGAATCCTTTTCCTAATAGAATGTAATCAGTGTCTGATAATATACGGTCAGATAAATTCAAAACTGTTTCCTCACCCTGCTGAATGTGTTCCTTTCTTTTCTGAAATTTCTTGTACTCCCATCTGTTTTTTTTTGTTTGATGTGACAATCAGGTCTTTCACTGTTTTTATTTACATTTTCATTGTGTGAATAATTGATGTTTCGTGTTCCTTCATGTGTGGTGTTCTTGTAGCCCCGTTAATTACGGCCTCTCGATAAGACATCTTTGTGCCCGGTGTATGCTCGTTTATTGAAGGTGGGAAATTTGTATTTAAGCAGATAGAGGATTTTTTCCTGGATTGTTAATTGTAGTTGTGATATTTTTCTTAGGAGTTTTCATTTGGTTTTGTTCCGCTTAGGCATTTTGAACAAACGCGTTTTCCTATGTCCCATTTCTGGTTTGGAACAGATTGCTGTTTGTGCGATTTTTGTTTTCTTGTAACTATGTGCCAACCTTCATTATGGCCAGTATCAATCGTTGATTTAGTTGGTATTTTGTTGCTACAATAGTGATTGGTGGAGGTTTTCTCTCCCCTGATCGCTTATTTCACTTCTATTTTGTGAGATATAATATGTTCATTTTTCAATATGTTTAACTTTCGTTCGTGTGTTTTATTAAATAGAATATGCTTTTCTTCTATTTCTTTGAAAATATCATTTTCCATTGTATTGAAATCGTTGTTAGATAGTTCATGTACTAACGATTTTCTGAGATCTTCAATAGAGATTGTCCAATGCTGTGTGTCCGCCGCAGATGGTCAGCTCGAATTCGCTCACAAATTTCAACACTAACCTTCTGTAACAAGGCGTCAATGTCATTTTTAAGTTCGGCGGAGTCATTCCCTACGCTGACCTTGAGTGAAATTCGAAGACCCTTCGGAACAATATCATCATTAATACAATTTTGAAGAAAACGGGCATTTTAACTGCTTTTCATGTGGTTCGCCGCTAACTTCCTGAGATGTAAACGTCTTCAGCAGATGCCATTGTACGATAGTCCGATGCAATAATAAAGTAAAATAAATCGTACAAACACGTCACTTTTTTGTTTATTAAAATTTGTTAAGTACTAAACATGTTTTGGCCATAGCCTTCATCAGTAGTGCATCAATATAAACAAATATATAGGAAGTGACGTCAACACCATACAATAACGTAACGTCGTTTGGAGAAAAAAATATATAGTACATACTATTACAAAATACATATACAAAGATGGATCAGTTATGATATAAAAACCTATTATAAATAATATATATAGTTTTTATAATTTAGCCAATGCAAACTTCGTCATTTGACCTACACAGGTTTGCGAACATCATGTAGTAGAAGATGAACATTTATGATGCAGAGTTTGTCGGTTACTTTTTCCTAGTTCCTTTTTCCTTTTCCGAATAAGGAATACGGATCTGTTCCTTATTCCTTATTCAAGCTTTACATATTTGATATAGGATTTTAAACAAAAATAATGAATACAATTTTTAAGTTAATCAAAACAAAATATTTCGAAAACATTTACTTTATATATTACGTTGCATATTCATGTTTCTTCTTCGCGCTTGCATAGGAGATCTTGTTTAAAGCGAGCCGGTGTTTTGTAATCCGAAAACTAAGTTCACATCAACAAAACCTAAAGCATATAACATTGTTTTACATGTTTGTAATTTAAAAGTGCAATATTGTACATTTCAAAGTGTTTGTTTTTATTTATAATCCAGTTCCCTTTTCGCGGCTGAAAAAGGAAAAAGGAACCCGTTCCTTATTCCTTATTCAAGACGAATACGGAACTGGCATTTGCTTACTTAAACATCAATGAAATTGATCCAAAGTTAACAACATATAAATTAACATCATAATATATATAGGTTGTTTATTTCAAATACTAATTGCAATACATTTCTACTAAGTTTTAAGTAATGATAATCCAGTTTCTTATTAAGATTGAAAAAGTATCAAGGAACTGGTTCCATATTTCTTATTCAAATCGAATAAAGAACTGGAATGTGCTTTCTATAAATTACAAATCAAAAAGAATCAACGAGACGAATAAATCAACGAAAATTATTGTAAATGAAGGTAGGGCAAAAAATATATATGTATTGCATTACATTTCTTCTTAGTTCTCTTTTTTAATGATAACCCAGTGCCTTTTTCGCGGCTAAACAAGGAAAACGTAACATGCTGCGTTATCGAAAAATATGACTGATAACCACCGAGAACAGTGCGATTTTAGCGATTTCCACGACTTTTAATCGTGCACCCATGTTGAAGGACGCCGGATGTAACGTAGGCATCTTAGAGCAAGAAAACCCGCTTTCGGAGATAGAAAATCTATTGACGTAAAACCACTTAATTAGAGCTATGCAAGATTTTGCTTTTAATCGAAAACAACAGCAACAACAACAACAACGAATTACAGAGGCATTTCGATGAAACTTTCAGTCCCATAGAGGCATCATGGTCGCTGCTTCCGGTTCAGTCCCGCATTTATTGTGACATCAGTGACGTCGCATTGATGACAACGCTGTCCGTCATATTCGGTGCGAATACAGAACTGTTACGCTAAGAACGGCGAAGGACTGTTTATCATCAAGACCATTGCCGTTTTGAAGATCTCACGGTCAAAATTCGTGTGCCGAGGTTGAAAGTCGCCGAATATACCGTTGGTCTGCATATGCGAGAAAACGCGTTTTCGCACTAAAAAAATCTAAGAAGAAAACGCACTTTTTTCAGTTAGGATGGGCGCTTTTTTGTTTCATTTATAAAATAAAATACAATATTGAGGCATTTCGATGAAACTTTTCAGTGTTCTTGAGGCACTTGAACCGCTGCTTCCGGTGCAGTCTTTCATTTATTGTAACTTGTTGAAACCATTTTGCATTCTTTATCATATCCCTTCGTAGTTGTTTTCGTATGAGAACGGAATGAGAGAACTTAAACAACAAGTTTACAGCTATCATATAGTCGTAATCAATGTTCTGGGTCAGGTGAGACTTCAAGAACTGTACCAGAGATATAAATATCAAATCTTTCATTAAACATCGCCATTTAAAACGAATATAAAGTTATGCTATGCGAGAATGATCCGAATATAAGTATCCGAAATTATGGCCTCTAATTAAGGACTTGGCGTAAAGTTAGTTCCTTATTCGGAAGCCTGTATTTCGGACGATCACTTTCGGATATGTTATATTTTAGATGGTATGTGTATTATTTAAGATTGATTATGTTCTATGGATATGTTATGCCACATTTCTTTTTATATTCTATTTGACGATAAACGCTGAAAACAAGTATCATGAAGACGAAAATAAAGAAATCGTATTGCCTTACTCAAACATAAATTAAAATTAACCAAAGAATACTAACGAATACACACAATTAACATTTTGTAATTAATAAACAAACGTGACCTTAACCTCTTTTGTGATGTTAGTGGAAAATTTTTTGTTGTTGGTCTTAGCATTGTGTAATGACTCATAGCTAGACTCATTCCGGACAATGCCGAGATCATTGCGTCCAAATATGGCTGTGGGTGAACATAAATGGACTCTCTGACGAGACAATAGATCGAGTCATTATTGTCATTGTACATGTATATTAGTAGATGTGATAGTGTACTAAAACGAGGAACGAATGAATAAAAAGTAGTTTTTCGTATATTCAAGGGGTTGCACGGTCTTTGTTAAACAAACCAGCTTGAAAATGAATACCAATGTAATTGATACAAAAGCATTGAATGTATAACATTCTTTGATGCTCTTTTGAAGATCGTAAGTAAGTCGAAGATGACATTCTTGTTAGGCCAAAGACAATATCAATTCACCAGGTGCCGTCATTGTTTAACATGCCCACTAATACTACTCTCGTAAACACGTCAAGATTGAACTGTTCACATTCTTTAAAGATTAATATCAGACTTAGTTCACAATGCTAGTGTAAAATGGTAGCTGTTATGAAATTGATCCAAAGTTAGCAACATATAAATTAACATCATAATATATATAGGTTGTTTATTTCAAATACTAATTGCAATACATTTCTACTAAGTTTTAAGTAATGATAATCCAGTTTCTTATTAAGATTGAAAAAGTATCAAGGAACTGGTTCCATATTTCTTATTCAAATCGAATAAAGAACTGGAATGTGCTTTCTATAAATTACAAATAAAAAAAGAATCAACGAGACGAATAAATCAACGAAAATTATTGTAAATGAAGGTAGGGCAAAAAATATATATGTATTGCATTACATTTCTTCTTAGTTCTCTTTTTTAATGATAACCCAGTGCCTTTTTCGCGGCTAAACAAGGAAAACGTAACATGCTGCGTTATCGAAAAATATGACTGATAACCACCGAGAACAGTGCGATTTTAGCGATTTCCACGACTTTTAATCGTGCACCCATGTTGAAGGACGCCGGATGTAACGTAGGCATCTTAGAGCAAGAAAACCCGCTTTCGGAGATAGAAAATCTATTGACGTAAAACCACTTAATTAGAGCTATGCAAGATTTTGCTTTTAATCGAAAACAACAGCAACAACAACAACAACGAATTACAGAGGCATTTCGATGAAACTTTCAGTCCCATAGAGGCATCATGGTCGCTGCTTCCGGTTCAGTCCCGCATTTATTGTGACATCAGTGACGTCGCATTGATGACAACGCTGTCCGTCATATTCGGTGCGAATACAGAACTGTTACGCTAAGAACGGCGAAGGACTGTTTATCATCAAGACCATTGCCGTTTTGAAGATCTCACGGTCAAAATTCGTGTGCCGAGGTTGAAAGTCGCCGAATATACCGTTAGTCTGCATATGCGAGAAAACGCGTTTTCGCACTAAAAAAATCTAAGAAGAAAACGCACTTTTTTTCAGTTAGGATGGGCGCTTTTTTGTTTCATTTATAAAATAAAATACAATATTGAGGCATTTCGATGAAACCTTTCAGTGTTCTTGAGGCACTTGAACCGCTGCTTCCGGTGCAGTCTTTCATTTATTGTAACTTGTTGAAACCATTTTGCATTCTTTATCATATCCTATTGTAGTTGTTTTCGTATGAGAACGGAATGAGAGATCTTAAACAACAAGTTTACAGCTATCATATAGTCGTAATCAATGTTCTGGGTCAGATGAGACTTCAAGAACTGTACCAGAGATATAAATATCAAATCTTTCATTAAACATCGCCATTAAAAACGAATATAAAGTTATGCTATGCGAGAATGATCCGAATATAAGTAACCGAAATTATGGCCTCTAATTAAGGAATTGGCGTAAAGTTAGTTCCTTATTCGGAAGCCTGTATTTCGGACGATCACTTTCGGATATGTTATATTTTAGATGGTATGTGTATTATTTAAGATTGATTATGTTCTATGGATATGTTATGCCACATTTCTTTTTATATTCTATTTGACGATAAACGCTGAAAACAAGTATCATGAAGACGAAAATAAGGAAATCGTATTGCCTTACTCAAACATAAATTAAAATTAACCAAAGAATACTAACGAATACACACAATTAACATTTTGTAATTAATAAACAAACGTGACCTTAACCTCTTTTGTGATGTTAGTGGAAAAATTTTTGTTGTTGGTCTTAGCATTGTGTAATGACTCATAGCTAGACTCATTCCGGACAATGCCGAGATCATTGCGTCCAAATATGGCTGTGGGTGAACATAAATGCACTCTCTGACGTGACAATAGATCGAGTCATTATTGTCATTGTACATGTATATTGATAGATGTGATAGTGTACTAAAACGAGGAACGAATGAATAAAAAGTAGTTTTTCGTATATTCAAGGGGTTGCACGGTCTTTTTTAAACAAACCAGCTTGAAAATGAATACCAATGTAATTGATACAAAAGCATTGAATGTATAACATTCTTTGATGCTCTTTTGAAGATCGTAAGTAAGTCGAAGATGACATTCTTGTTAGGCCAAAGACAATATCAATTCACCAGGTGCCGTCATTGTTTAACATGCCCACTAATACTACTCTCGTAAACACGTCAAGATTGGACTGTTCACATTCTTTAAAGATTAATATCAGACTTAGTTAACAATGCTAGTGTAAAATGGTAGCTGTCAATATGGAATCCTCATTATATATTTATAGCACATCTTTTAATATATTTCAGTTATACTCTCGCAAACAAAATCGGATATGGGAGTATCTATTTGAAGCTGACAGTCGGTGTGCCGAATGGTTGATTGGTTGGTTTGCCTGTCCTCATAAAATGTTACAAGATTGTGAAGAAATTTCCCGCCTGTATGACCGAATGAATAACTGGTATTTGCGCATTTGTTTCAAATACATAAACTAAATGATGAAATAACTACTCGGTTTACTGTGCAAAATTTACGCGCATCTGACGATGTCCTTAAATAAATCACCGATATGTATGGTGTATTTACATTGTATATTTGTAGATTGCCACTATTATAATTATAATCAGCTGCAGTAGCAGCAGTAGCAGCACCAGCATTAAAAGAACATCATCAATTACACATGAATATAAAATATTAAACTGTATTTGGTACACAAAATACTTTCTTGCGAAAGGCGGTTTTTGAACTATATATTATAAAACATCAAAGCGAGTGTTAAGGCGTTATAACTGAAACTTATTAATTCCATTTACTAAAAAAAGAATGCGATTAAAAGAGCAACGAATACCATTTTCGACGCATTGCTTATCTCATTTGCAGGATTGTAAAAAAACTATATACATGTAAAGTGAATGGCACTAACAGCACACTCAAAAGAAACAATGGGGTGGCTTTTATTATTGCAATATTAGTGATATAGGTAAAGCGATCACCACCGGCATGAAACTGATTAATAAAGTGTGTTACTTTACTTTAAATTCCCCGCATGATAGTGCAAGAAACCGCTCGAATTTACATGCATTCTCGTAAATACGAACGTTTGCTTACCTAAACTTTCACTGTCGATCAAAAATCATAGTGTGTACTTGAGTGAACTTGAATTTCCGACGACGATTCATGATGATGTTGTCATTGTTTTCTAATAACCGAAAAAAGATGCATTTATGGACGAAAATATGTAGGCTTAGCAAAAAAGAATAGAACTATTGCTCTTCGGTGAAAAAAATCGGGTGTCAGGCAAAAGCAGCAATTTGATCGCATTCAAAAGATATTTGTATTTTATTTGACAATTATAATGTGCGGCGAAGACGACGAACATCGTATAAATTTGTTGTTTTGATACGATTGAATAAAAGGGCTGGCATTATCTTCCAAAATTGATTACACATATTTATATTTATTTACCTGACAAAAAGTGAAATACCAAAACATATTTTATAAATAATACATATGAGATTACTGTTTTTTAATTGTAGGTGGGCAATTTTAATAAAATAAGAATACTAGACAGATGATTATTTCATATCATTGGACCTCTCGAGCAAATCATCACTTAATAACCTGCAGTATGCGTGATATTTAGAAGCAACACTACGACCTGGAAAAAGCGAACAAAAGAACATAATACACAATATTTAATATACACTACCATATGAGATATTGGCTGTCCTTCCCTATATGGAATAAATCCTCAAGAAAGACATGTAATGCGGGTATCTAATTGACATGACGCCTTATCTATGATCGCTCCGCCCACTTAATCACGTGGCTCAGCGGGTAGCAAACCTAGACAAGCTAACACCAAAATGGCTTCATTGCCTATATACTGCATGTAGATTAACGTGATATTCCGGATTATTTTTATGAACTTTTTGACACCATTTGACACTTGTATAAAGAGGTTTGTGTCATTTAGTTATTATGCGAATGCAAAAAATATACGTTTATAGAGAACATCAGCTAATTATAATGGGTTTTTCGGTACATGAATAACGCTCTCAAACGCTTGCGCGCTGACCGAAATCGAACCTGTTATTACGTGTGATGTTGGTATTAGCAATAAATTAACACTTCTTCAACGACATTTACCCATGCTATTTACGAAACATTTCCACTCGTGTATTTGACACGAAATAGCGCTTTAAACTGGGATTTCGGTGAAGTTTTACACGCTTTCTGACACCGAGTGTACCAAAATCCCACATGTTATTACGTATAAAAGTGATATTAATAATATTAAACATTGCTTATGGTACATTTATCAATCACTTTAATTGAAAGTGCAAGACCGCACAATAGGTTTGGTCATTGTCATATATAAAGTAGCGCTGCATGAAGGGGAATTCAGTAAAGCTACCTGTATCAGACGCTGGTGCAGGTACCGACTTCTCCAAAGTTCGGCATATATTGGTTATATCAGTAATTAAAAAATCTTATTATGTGGCATTTATCGATTCGATTCTATTAAAATAGAAACATATAATCGTTTTCACTTATTTCTGACAAACACAAAACTCGATTTATAACGGGGATTTCGTCAAGTGAAGCAAAGTTGGTACCAATCTTCTCTATTATTCTACAAGCACACGTAATATAATTCATACTTAATAATGCGTAGTTATTTCTAACATAACATTTCCAGTTGTTTTTAAATAAATAAATGCTCCCTCCATAAGGGTGATTTCGGTAATTCTACTCATTGAAGCTTCCACTTGCTCTTGTCAAGACCGCATTTCCGCGTCTGAAATGGTTTATATTTAATTAATCTAACTTATGGATACCGAATGTCAGAGTTACATAAAACCTATTCACACCGCTTTTGCCTTATTTCATTTCCGCTTTTTTTGCGAACAAATCAAACGAAACTCGTTGAAAAAAATAGAACTAGGCATTCGATCTCACAGGTGGATTAAAAGCGTTCATTGGTGACATCACATGTCTGCACATGTGTGGATACCGTTATTAATATAATATATCACCTGTCACATTCTAATAACATGTATAATGGCAATAAAGTGCATTACTATCAGA